>NC_046666.1:65683670-65687782 GCF_010883055.1 Belonocnema kinseyi | reverse complement strand
CCCCCCCCCCCCGCTTTGACCAGAGTATCCATCAGACACAGCTTTTCCCCGAATTTGTTGATCCTCGCCCTTTTTATCATTTACCATATTGCGTTACGATATTGCGTTTTCTCCACATTTATCGTGAGCTTATTCATATTTGCGTATTTTCCCACCTTCCACAGAATTTCCCTTAGCCCTTCCGAACAGTCTGCTATCAAGGCGACATCATCAATATACTTCTATACAAATATCTTATTTCCTGCTATTACTACCCCCTACGTTCTCCTTTACCAAGCTTCATCCATGTCTCCAATGGATATATTAAACATGGTTGGGTTCAATAGACACATTGTCCTCCTGCATATTTTTTCCAGCATACTCATCATTCTCCCCTCAATCCCAATCATTCCCAGCCTTTCTGTTAATAGGGCCCTATCTATAGAGTCTCGCATTGCTCTCTTTCTTCTAATGCCGGCTTGGCTTTTTTCCTATAACCCTTTCTTTTCCATTCAGTCCCTGATCCTTTCATTCAGAATTTTTTCTAGAATGTTTACCCTACATCCAGCAGCGCTACTACTCTGTAATTTCCTGTATGATTTTCGAACGCCCCCTTGTCCTCCACTCCTTCTTTTTAATCCCTCACCTCTTCTGCTTCCGCTTCGGCCTGAATCCATTAATTACCTGAAAAAATTTGCCCATATTGGTACTGCTCTTAACTTTTCCCCATTTTTGGTCCAATTCCTGTTTCCGCCTGATTCTCCGGCATTCCCTTAGTTTCTTGATGTTACAATTATATTTTCCCTTGTCCCTGTCCTTTAAGTTCTCAAATAGTTTTTTTTAGGATTTGAATGCTATTCTTCCCATACTTTTCTCTTTCTCGTCTTCCCCACTCCTGATTCTACTTTCCCCTTTTCCTCACGCTCTTAAACATGCCAATTGTTGGGACCGCTTTTTTAAGGACATGTGATACTTAGAAAATTACCAATTTTAACAGATTTAGGTTTCCCCGGCTTTTTCCCTACAATAATAAATATTTTGTCTTAAAAATTAGGGGCATGATAGCGAAAATGCTAACGGACGTCCCCGAATATTTTTTTGTGGGTTAATTCGAAAATATGTGCGTTACAATTCTCTGCAATAGTTATTCTTGAGTGCTACCGACAGCATTTGTACGACAGATCCCAACATTATCGGAATTACAGAGCTGAAAAACGATCATAACCTCAAAATAGTGCCTCACCTTTCTTCCCAGCCAGCATTCCCATTCATTATCCTGTTTCCCCAAATTTTCCCCAGTTCCTTCCTGTAATTATGACTTTTCTTTTCGTCCCATATTAGCCTGCTTTCTGTTTTTGGACTCTTTTCTGGCTCTCTATCCCTCCCCTGGCCCATACCCCTTTACAGCCCCTTTACCACCATCAGGAAGCATACCGGAAAGTGTTCAGCTTCGGTTCTAGCTATGATTTCCACATCTTTGATGTCCGTATCCCCAAATCCCTTTGAATCTATTATCCCATGTGCGAATTCACGTCGGCACCTAGAGCAGGACTGTCGGTCCCAAATCGGACCGACTTTGGATTATCGTAAATCAGCAACCAAATTTGGGCCAACTTTTTTATTCATAAGAAACTTGTGTCGGCTCATCCTAAACAGCCAACGTTGGCAGACTAATTGGGGCCGACTATTGGCCCAACTTGGACCCAAAGATGGCCCGGGAAATGTGATAGTCGGACGAAGCGAGGTCTGGAGAGTACGGCGGGTGCGATAATATTTCCCAATTCAATGCTTTTAATGTATTCTTCACCACTTTAGCGGTATGAGACGGTGCGTTGTCATATTGTAGGATAACTTTGCTATGTCTGCGGGCCCATTCCGGCCGTTTTTCGATCAATGAATGATTCAAATTGATAATTTGTTGTCAGTAGCAATCCGTATCCACCTTCTCACAACGTTTTAATAACTCGAAGTACACCACACCACACTGGTCCCACCAAACACAGAGCATTGTCTTACGGCCAAAGCGATTTGGCCTTGGAGTCGATGGGCCGACCTCACCAGGTGAAAGCCATAATTTTTTCCGCTTCGGGTTCTCAAAATAAATCCAGTTTTCGTCCCCCGTGACAATTCGATTCAGAAAAGATTTCCTTTCGAACCGTTCAAGCAGCATTTCACAAATTGTTTTTCGATTTTCCATTTGTCTATCGTTCAGTTGGTGTGGTAGCCATTTTCTATACTTTTGGATTTTTCCTATGGCTTTTAAACGTGAGCAAATTGCTCCTCGGTTCACATTTAGTGTTTGTGCCAATTGTTGTTGCGATTAGGTTGAATCTTCATCCAATGACGCCTGCAATTCCTCGTCTTCAAACTTTTTCGCTGCACCAGGATGTTCATTGTGCATGGAGCATGTTCACCATAAGTTTCTATCAGTAATCAATGAGCTTTAACTGCTTTTTTCTTTTGATGAAATAAGAAAAGCAGCGATTGCCGCAAATCCAATTTACTTGGAACGAAACTCGACATATTCACTGAGGTAAACAACTATAATGCTATTATTTTGGCAGAATGGAATTGTGTATTTTTGAAGGTTATTGTCCATAGAAAAATATGATATAGATACAAAATCATAGAAATGTATACATATCTCAAGAATATCAATCAGATAATGTTTAAACAAATAATTTAAATCGATTAAAATAATTCTTCGCGTAATATTACGTTTTTTCCGTCTTTCGCGTAATATTTATTTTTTAGGTGCTTCAGACCATTTTACAAGGTTTAGGAGTTATTTTCTGAAAAAAAAAACAGAACCGAGTGCTGTTTTCGCGACAGTTGTACTTATAGTTTTTAGACATTTAAGAACACATAAGAGCAATTCCATGTCCAATCATCTGAAGAATTTAAGCTGTAGTAAAAGTAACACTTGGTCCAGTAGTATGTCGTTTTTATTTCATTATTTAAATTTTTTTTTTATTTTTTACGAGGGCCTGGTGAAAAATGTTCAAAAAAACACCGTGAAAGGTCCGCACTTCTCGGTAGTGTGGGGATCTTAGTCTACGCATCACTACAATGACCTGACATATATAATATTCAATTACACCTTGCGTATAATTATACATTATACAAAATCAACTCTGTCATTATAACGATGCCACTAAGGAACCCACTAAAAAAAACAGCACCCTTTCTCCTTGGCATTATTCCCCCCGGAACTGCCTTCGCATTACCTCAGGAGGTGCCGTTTTTCTAGCCGTGCCTCGGCTCTCCTCTTTCATTCTAGCTTGGGCTTCTTCTATAAGTCTGTGCTTTTTATCGGACCTGCCCAGCTGCGATGTCAGCCTCTCCGTCCGGGAGGTTTCTTTAACGAGGCTGCCTCCCTATACGCCAGGCATTTCATCGTCCCCGGCAGATGATCGGTACGAGGCCTTTCTTCTTTTGCGGCGCAGAGGTACCACTGCGGCGTACTCTCGCAAGCCACAGCCCTATGGCTCCTCCTTGCAGCATCTCCAGTATTCCCTCGTTCGGTCTGGGCCATTGCATTTTGCTGTCATATTTTCGAAGCCTAGACAGCGGTAGCACATCGTTGACTCTGACTTATTGCGCACACGGCAGGGCACCCATGCCACCTTCAGGTGTCCCTTGCGCACCAGCATCGCGGTCTAGATCTTCGGTTAGCTCATATTACCTCCAAATGACTTATATTACCTCTGAAGGGTCTTTTCGTGAGACTGACCTTTACCTCTCCAACCCCCCGCATGCGAGTGTAATATCCAAAGAATCTAGTAGGCGACCTGGTATCCTAGAGACACCGTTTGGAACACCATATCCAGGTGCCATTAAATCATCGGCACGGTTGTTAACACATTAACTTGGGTGTTTTTTTTCTCAGTGTATCCTTCACCCAGTCTGTTTGGTCCGCAAGGCCTATTTTATTTCAGCCCTACTCTCTGTTTCCAGCGAGTATTCCCCTATCCGCCATCTGGAGACGCAGCACGTATGGGTTACAGACACTCACTGTGGAACTAGTGTGCCGTTACACAGTGGGGTGAAATCGGAAAACGAGGTTCAAAATGACATTTAGAACGCAATTATGCACCGATTTTAGAATTTTTTTTTTGAAAAATTCAGAACTA
>NC_046666.1:65672888-65683570 GCF_010883055.1 Belonocnema kinseyi | reverse complement strand
TTAGTTCTGAATTTTTCAAACAAAAAAATTCTAAAATCGGTGCATAATTGCGTTCTAAATGTCATTTTGAACCTCGTTTTCCGATTTCACCCCACTGTGCGTTAGTAGGCCAGATTTTGGCTGATCCTCGTAAAACATGGTTTCCAGTACTAAAAGTGAGATTTGGCGCAATAAAGTGCTGATGCTAGGCGAAGTATCGGCGGAGGATTGGCAAATAAAAATAGCCAATATGGGCTGTCAGTACTGGCTCAACGCTGGGCCAATTTAAATAAAAAATGGTTTGCCGTGGTAAAAGTGACTTGTTCCAGTAATGTGCCGTTATTGGGCCAGACTTTGGCTAATCCTCGTGAAACATGGTTCCCCGTACTATAAGTGATATTTGGCCCAATAAAGTTCCAACACTGGGCCAAGCTTTGGTGGATGTTCGGCAAATTTAAATATCTAATATAGACTGCCAATATTGTCTCAACACTGGGCCGATTAAAATGCTGATATTGGCCCCATATCGTTAGCCGACCTTTGGCGGCCAAAATCGGACCAACACTGGGCCGTGTATTCAGCTCCGGAAATTCGCACTTGGGTAGTATAAAAAAAATGTTTCTTCTTTAGCATTACCTCGTCTAAAGTTCTATTACTATTCAACGCTCTTGCTACTCCTTCGTTATTGTAAATAGTTCATATATTCACTTTGTTTCCCCTGTCCTCAGTATTTCTCCACTGATCTTTAGCCCCAAATCCCATTCTTCTATTTTGAAATTTCCGCCCAGACTCCTCCACTCCCCGACGATTCGCCCTTCCTTCGCTCTCTCCTCATTTTTAACTCTTACCGCTGCTTTGGTTGGCCATACATATTCCTGGTCCACTGATGCCAGAAAAGTCTCCTTCTTTTCTTTCACGATCCAAGTCTCTTGCAGTATTACTATGTCATACGACTTGAGAAAATCCCACACACTCCTAATTTCCCCTCCCTTTCCCGCTATATTTCATACTACGTCTTTAATTGTGCTCCTGCCTTCCTTCTGTTTCACTTTCTTGCTTACGAACAAGTTTTACCCCCACCCTCGTCTCTTTCTCGTTCCAGCAGTATTCCCTATCGTTGATTCTCCATCCCAGGTTGTAGTGCACACTCACAGTTGCTCCCCTCCGTAATTAATACTCCAACGGCTATGTGTCTCAGGTCTTTTATTATCTACCTGACTTCTATCAATTCCCTGAGCTTGCCCCCTATTACTTTAGCTATAAACTTTCCTCTGGATCTGAAACCCCTCACGATGATCACGTTCCTT
This sequence comes from Belonocnema kinseyi, assembly GCF_010883055.1. NCBI lineage: Eukaryota > Metazoa > Arthropoda > Insecta > Hymenoptera > Cynipidae > Belonocnema > Belonocnema kinseyi. The sequence goes on along the minus strand of NC_046666.1, from coordinate 65,682,284 downwards.
CTTGCTTCTCCCTCTCTCTCTCTAGGTTCCTACTTAAGCTCTTTCGAGCTGAGTTTATACATCTCTTCGGTATCTCTTTCCTCGTATTGATAGACCTCCTTATCCTCACCCGTAAGTAGATATCCTCTGACGTCCATTTCTCCTTCCGGTTTACTGCCTTTCTCCCCTCCTTCAGGTGGTGTAGGGATGTTGATAATCTTATTTGGAATTTTATCCTCCCACTCCTTCAACTTTCCTGTTAAAGCCCTTCTGGTCATCTCCGATAAGCTCGGACTTTTCTCTTTCCATGGTATTCTCATAAAGGTTTCTCTTTACCCCTTTCCCTTTTTCTGAATCGCCTCCCAAAGGCTGTTCCTCACAGATGCTCCTCTCCAACGTATTATTCTGCACCACAAACTACCCAGATTTTTTGCACTTTTCGCGTTTAATTTAGCTTGCCTCTCAACTGTAGAAGATCGCCCAAGGCGAGTTCCGGATTTCAGTTTTTGAGTCAGGTTCCTCAAATCCCCGTGCGGAGTTGCCACTGTCCAGTGTAGCCTCCGCCAGAAGCGTTTTCTCTGTTACATTTTGGAAACCCGAACCGGAAGTTTCGTCATTTTTCCCACGAGCCTCCATAACCCCAAAGCTCTCCATCACTTTATAATACTATCGGCTTTACAAGTGAACATCCTCCCAGACTATAGAAAAAACTTCCAATCATTCACTAGCAGCCTCCGATTCCGAATTCCGTACTTATCCCCGTGTGGATGCTTGAGCCACGTAAATTCGGCGCATTTATCGGAGCTACAATAACGCGTGCTGACTGCTTATCTCTGAATTTTCTTTGTATTACGGAGACCTGGCTGTCTCGGGATCTCAGTTTTGAGATCCCGGGGTATTTACCTATAGATCAGATAGAAGGTCTGGTCGCGTGGGCAGAGGTGTTATCATTATCGCTATGAATTATTTCTCCTTTGATAGTAGGACTTGGGGGGTTCCAGGTCTGGGGATATTGATGTGGTGGGTATTAGGCCGCCTGGCTAAGTTTGAATGTCAAAATAAATGAGCCCCTATATAAAGCTCCCTTAAACCCAACTACATAGACAGGCAGTTCTGCCACGTTATCTTCGATTCTGGATTGGTAACTTTCAATGATTCGGAGCCTAATTTCTTGTTCTCTTATTATTCCCAATTGCCTCGTGCAGGTTAGAGTATATTGTTTTAATCACGTTCCACTTTTTTATAGATTTGATGCCACTCCCCTCCTTACCGAATCAGCCTATAATAAATGTTACGTCTCATCCTTGGATTGGTTCCTTTTTAATAGACAGATAGAGGATTTCGTTCTGACACTCGTAATCACAGACCCAGATTCACAGTAATCAGGGAGCTGTGTAAGAAGCTTGTGCGCTAAGATTTTCCGCCAATGGAGAATAAACCGCTTCGGAAGGTTCATGAATCGAATTGTTTGCAAAACTTGTTCAACGCCATACTCAGGGAGTCGTCATTCCCAGACGGATGGCGTGACACACAGATCCAATTTATTCCTAAAGAAGGGGGCAAAAGTTCCTGCCAAATCTCCTTGACCTACACCTTCTGCAAACTGTTTGAAAGGATGGTGCAGAAGAGACTGGAGTATCTAGCGGAACATAATAACTGGCTCCCGGAATTCCAGTATGGATTCAGGAGGGGGAGGGCTTCGATGGACCGTGTAGGGTCTGTGGTGGCAGTGATCATTTCGGGCCTTGGGCAGGACAAGGGAACTCTTTCTCTGATACTACATGTCAAAGATAAGTTTAACTCTATTCTGCGTGGTCCTTTCACTAAAGGATTGAGGGAATTAAGTGTTCCGGCCAGGCTTCTTGATTTCATTTTCTTTCTGATCAGCAGAAAAGTTGTTCTTTATGTTGGATGGTCCTGATCGGAGAATTTGTATTATGAGGGATTTCCAGGAGAGGATCCTTTCCCCGCTTCTCTTTGGGCTAGCAAGGAGACAATTAGGAAACTGCCTCCCGGGTGGGGTTGAAGTGGCTATGTACGCGAATGACGTTCTGCTATATATCACCTCGGAGAATATCCATCTTGCTACTCCGAGCTTTCGAATCCCTCTCTCCGTGGCTGTGTAGGTTAGAGCTTTTAAAGTCGATGCCCAAGATTGTATGAGCTGTAAGCGCACCTCTATTCTTGTATCGGATTTGGGAAAGGTTCCCCGTTACCTCAGAAGATCTCAGTGAGGGATTTGTCAGCGGCAATTGAGGTTAATTTCTCGCCTGGGGCTGCTTTAAGGGATCTGAGTTTTTCCTTGGACGAATATGATGAGTTTGCATTTACGCGGTATCCCGACGCGCTGTGGGTTTTGTCTGATGGGTCGCTAAATTTGGGATCGTGTGCGGCGGTTTGCGGCTTTTCGATCGCTGCGTCTGGGGTTAGGTTTGCCAGAGCTGACTTTGTTAATATAAGGAACAAATTTTTTACCATGCGGGTTACCCCCTTAAACGTAAGTAAGGTGGTGTGGGATGACTTGGTTAAATAGGGAAAGTGAGGTTAGGTTGGTTAGGGATCGGGGGAGAAGATGGTCAAGAATTTGGACCTTTAAGGGGGACAAACCCAAGAAACAAAAGTCCATTCACTTATGTTGAATAAGTTTCGAAGGCTTTTGAATTGCGTATCTGTCACTGGAATTCCAAAATTGCCGCCGATTTGGTTTTTAAAGACTTTTAGTCGTTATAATTTTGTTGACTAACTTATATGCCGTAAAAGACTAATAATAACTGAAATAGCAAAAGGAATCTAGCAGAACTGCGCATGATTTCTTTTAATCGTTTGATAATTTATCAATTTAAAAAATCGTGTGAAATATGGCAGCTTAACCCCAAAAAAGTCGGTCTCATTCAAAAAGAAGATAACCGATTTAATATAAACTTGCTTGAAATGGTCATTGCAGTACATGGCAGATTCGAAGCTGCTTGAGAAAATGACCGATTAACATAGTTGCAAACCGATTCTGTTTTAACTTTCTGAATCTGCAGATGACATATACGTTATTCACACAGTCATCTTTTCAATGGATTCTTTTTTTCTGGGAGGGTGGTTCTCGTAGTTTTGGGGAATGTTGGGAAAGAGAAAATGGTGTCTGCAGGGGCTGTTAGGGGTGGAATAAAGTGCGATAAAGGGAAAATTTGGGGCGGTAAGTAGAAACAGTTTTAAGAAATGCCACGGCGGTCAACTGTGCGTGACTCGGTGACGAGCGGCGCGACGCGGAGTGAAAAAAAGCGGAAGGAGCGGGAGGCTCTCTTGAAGAGAAAGAGAGACAGCTAAGAGAGTCAGGAACAAAGCGCGGTAGATACTCCGTTTAAAAAATCGTAAGGAAATGAGAAATGGGAAAAGGGGGTAAAAGAACTGAGGGAGAAAGTAAAAGGATTAAAGAGGCACGTGGTGTTTTAATGCAAGGAAAAAGAAGTTATAATAAAGTTCATCGAGTAATGGATTAGGATATGGTAGAAAAGGGCGGAAAAAGTCTTGAGAAGGTGGAAGACAGGCCGGGCATAGAAGTAATAAGAAATAATATTGTGATAAGAGGATTAAAGTTAAAGAACGGTGGAGAAAGGGAGAGTTTGAAAGCGCTGCTACAGAGAATAGGATCTGTTGATGGCAATGTAGGGAAATTTAGACTGGAGGAGAAAAATAACAACGAAGTTGAGGTTGTGGAATTAGAGAGCCGCGAAGAAAAGTTAAGAGTAGAGCAAAGCAAAAATAGGATAACGGATAAGAAGGTTTTCATCGATTACGACTTGACAAATGGGGGAGATTCTAAAAGACTGGATGGAGGATAGAGGCTGGGCGGTGGCTAATGGTATGGTAACAGGGGACAAAGAGGGAGAATATACATATGTAAGTAAGGTAGGGGTATCAGTGATAGACTATGTAGCCATGAATATGAAAGGGTGGGAGAAGACGGAGAGATTCGCAGTTGAAGGGAGGGTAGAATCAGACCATCAGCTATTAGGGTAGTAGGTGCGGGGTAGAGCCGTGGAAGGCAAGGCGAAGAAGAAGTGTCGTTGGGGGAGAAAGGGAGCTGGACGAGGGAAGCGATAGAAAAGTATCAAGAGTAGTTAGGTACGCTTTGAAGGGGCCGGTAGAAGAGATATGCGAAGATTTGGAAGAGAATGTGAACGGGTGTGTGCAAAAGAAGATATTCATGATAAAAAGAAGGAAATGGTAAGGGTGTGGTGGGATTGGGAATGTAAAAAGATGAAACTAAGGTGAAAAGAAAGTACAAAAAGTGGAAACTGCGAAAAGAGAGGAGTAAATACAAATAAGAAAGAATTTCAGATTGATTTGTAAGAATAAAGAACATGAAAATAAGAAAAATATGAAAGAGGAGTTGAGAAGTATTATGCTAGACCGGACGTGTGGAAAATAAGAAATAGATTTAGGAAGCGTAGAGTTGGGATAAGTGAGAAGATAACGAGTGAGGAGTGAAGGACGTTTTTTTAAAGAATCGTTTCAGTGCTCAGATTCACGAAAGATAGATGATGGAAGTAGAAGAACGAGGGAGACAGAGATGGAGGGGTTGAATGAAGAGGAGATTAAAATAAAGATAGGGAAGTTAAAAAGGTCGAAGGCAGCAGGGCTGGACGGGATAAAGAACGAAGCGTATCTGTTTAGTACATTAGAGATTAGAGGCAGGCTGAAGGAGGTAGCGTAGAAAGTATATAGGGGAGAAGAATTCCCAGGACGGTGTTGGCCGAGAGACTACGGAAGGTTGTTGAGGGGAAAGAAATATTGCCAGAGACGCAGGTGGGTTTTAATGCGGGAAGAGCTCTATCGATAACACCTACGTTCTGCGGCACGTAGTGGATAGAGAATTAGCGAAAAAGAGGTCAAGAGGGTACCTTAGGTTGTCATAAAGAAATGCAATGTTTTTTTTATGGCGTACACCCTGGCCTTGTTCTATTCAGTGAAAAAATAAATGCATATTTTTATTTTATTTTAAAAATAATTTCAAGCCTCGGTCCTGAGGCCTTCCTCAAAACGATTAAAATGATTAATTAATGTTAATTTTCGTAAATATAATAATTGTTTGCCAGAGAATACAACTTACCCCTTGGCTTCAAAAACTTCATAGGGGTTAAAATATTATATCTTGAATTTTAAATAATGTATGCGTTAATCATTGGATTTCTTGGTATGTAAATAAATTAGCAAGTTACAGGAAAACGACAAATTATTTTTTCGCCGAAAAGTACCCATATAATAAAAAGAGGATCCTTTTTAACTTCAATAACATTCTGAACTAACGAAATTAAATTAAAGTATAGCATTTTTTACAATCACTAGAACTATATCGTTTTCAAATTTAACTTTAATTTGAGAAGTAAAACATTGCGAATCGTACCTGAAGTTAAATGTTTATTAAATATGCGATTAGTGCTTATTTCTCAGCTAACAATATTTCGAGAAATCTATTAAGTTAACCATAAAAATGAGCGATCCTGATGAAAATAAAATACATGAAAGTACACATAAGTATAGTTTGTGCGAACAAATGTTAAATAAACGATGGAACAACCACGTATTTTGAAAAATTGACGTCGATATCTAGATGCGTTGTCGATCAAGCAATAGGATTCTGGCATAGCCCTTAACAAGAAATGCGATCAAAGTTCAAATGCTTTCCAAGGAAAAAGAGCGAACTTCCGCGATGATTTGGACAACCTGTTCGAAATAGCTCACGGCGACGCTCATGCACGGATTAAGGTATAAAAAACAAGGCAATTTTTAATTTCACAAAAAGAAAAGGGTCGTAACGGAGTTATCGAGGAGGTGAATAATAGCTTAATAGAAAATGTGAAATAAGTCGTGAAGCGGAAGGCATCTTCTGATATATCCATTCTTCATTCCGCACATTCATCACTTTTTTTCAATGTCACTTAAAAACTACAGTGATAATGAAGAAATGCATGACCATAAGGAAAATGATGATTCGAATAAAAAGGTTAGTAATTGTCAGTTTAAATACTAAAAGCATTTAATTCTTCGATTGTTTTGGGAAAAAGAAATAATTTTTTCTTTAGGCTCCTGACTGGGAACTGAAATACACAGAAGAAACTTCCAAAGATATGTAGAAGTAATTTCTGCAGCTCTTTGTCAAACTTTAGACAGAACGCAATTATCTAATAGAGGATGGCAATGTACATCGCCTCAAGTACAGCAGAGAGTTCAGGGCACAACATAGGTAATTGATTGGAAAAACAGTGGAACGATCGCCTGTTTTAGTATCTAGCGCTGGTGAATTTCAAATCTTGTCTGTGCCACAGATGGACTCTGCTACCGGACTTGCTGAAGCTTTTGTTATGGCAGAGCTTGTTGAATCATGGAACATTGTTGACCGTATAGTACGATTATGCCTCGATAAATGCAGTGTAAACACTGGAAGAGTTTAGGGAACATGCGTACGTTTGGAACAGCACTTTAAACAAGATTTGCTGTACTTTGCTTGCAGACACATTATCCCTAAAATAATGTTCGAAATTATATGCAGAGAATACCTTGGTCCAACATTTTGACCAGAGACTCTATTAATTATAAAGTTTAGTGAAGCGTATAGGAATCTTTCGACAAGACAAGATTCGAAATTGGTATAAACGATAAGCTAATACTTTCGAAACTGCGATTAGAAAAGGACGGCCTAATTGAATTTGCAAATTCGCAGTTAAAAGAACATTAAAAACCCCATGATGACTACCCCGAATTACTTTAACTTGCCATAATTTTTTCAGGGGATGTGCCAGTTCGGGTTATTCGCTTTATGGCTCCAGGACCAATGCACTAAGCGCAGTGGATGGCAATTGCCATTTACTACCTGAAAATTTGGATGTTTTGAACTCAGTATACGGTAACATCTACCGAAACCCAAGCCATTAGTGAATTGTGCCTTTTTGTGGTCGAAATTCACATCCGATTTTGGTTTAAGGCTCTTTTGCCAGTTGCTGCGCCGTACAACGACTTACATTTAATTTAAAAATTGGTAAGTTACAAGTCCATCAATACCAAAATATGAAAAGTCGCTTGTGAAAAGTTTGAAGGACACTTGTGATATCTTTCAGAAGAACTTGTGGCTATGGCATTCTTTCATTCTAGAATTTCACTCGAACAGAAGCGGGAAATGGTAACTGCCATAAAAACGCGAGAAGGTTCAGACGAACTCGCAAAACATCTATCAGGTTAAAATCTGACAAATTTTACGAAGAATGATATTGAAGATTTTGTTACTTCAAGAGCACTTCGATTTTTCGATACTATGCAATTGAATTCGCCATTCTTAAGCACAGATCCTGCTCTCTGGGTTGTTAATAAGCACTAAATTAGGGCTTTCACAGTCGTTAGTTCACTAAAAGTTGTCAAGGATGCTGCAGAAAGAGCCGTGGCTTTAATGCAACCGTTCAACCCGTTTCTGAGTAAAAATGAGAATCAGCGACAGGCACTTTATCTGGGAATCCAAAAATATACAGAATGTGATAAAAATATCCTTCGAAAATAAAGACATGTTCAATAAAAAAACTGAATCAGGGAAAACTCTAATAAACCTCACTTCTCGTCTGAAAGCTTGATGTTTTCTGTGAAATTGATGTTTTTTCGAAGAATTAAGAAATTGTTTGATTTCTTAAATCAATTGTGAACTTTGAAGTTATATATAATTGTTAATTGGAAAAAATAATATTGGTATGATAAATATAATATTTTAAGCTCTATGAAGGGTAGTATTTTACTATAAGGGGTAGTATTTTTGATCAAATTGGGTCAAAATTTTGTCCTGAGGATATAGTACCAACATTTGCATTCTCTGGCAAACAAATATTACATTCACGAAAATTAACAGTAATTAATTATTTTACTCATTTTTGGACACTTTAAGGTCCCGGACCACGGTTTAAAATTATTTTAAAAAGAAAAGAAAAATAATCTTAAAGGTGCATGTCATTCGGTTGGTAGGGGGAGGTTGTGGGAGGCGATGGATTAGAGGGAAGTGGAGAGAAGCCTGATCGAGAGGGTAAGGGAGGTATATGAAAAGACGAAAGATAGGGTGAGAGGAGGGGAGGAAATTTCGGAGGGTTTTTAGATGGATAGAATGTTGAGGCAAGGATGCATGCTTAGCCCAAAGCTTTTTACAATTTTAATAGCGGATATGGAAAGTAAGCTAGCGGCTGCAGTGGTAGGAGGGGTTAAGGTATAGTCACTCGAGTATACAGATGACATAGTTCTGCCAGCAAAGAGCGAGGAGACTAAAAGGATATGGTAAAGAGGTTGAAAAGCTACCTTAATATGATTAGGTTAGAGCTGAATGCGGAAAAGTCCTAGTTAGTGGTGTTCAGGAAAGGAGGTGGAAGGGATATGGGATGTGAGTGGAAGTGGAAGGGAAACCCCATTGCAGTAGATAAAAGAGTTCGTGTAATAGTTCAACAAAATAGTTATATTTGTAATCTAAGAAATTATTTTTTAAACTAAAATGATGAATCTTCAACCAAAAAATGAATTTTTAACGGAATAGTTGAATTTTCAACCCAAAAGATGAATTTTCTACCAAAAAAGACAAGTTTTTAACAAAGAAGATGAATTTTTAGCGAAATAGATCAATTTTCAATCGAGCAAAAAGATTAATTTTCTAGTAAACAAAAGATTAATGTTTAACACAATACGTTGATTATAAACTAGAAAAATGATTTTTTTTTACAAAAAGAGTGATTTTTAACAAAATACATGAATCTTCAAAGAAATTTTGAATTTTTAAATTAATTTCCAGCCTAATAGTAAAATTTTCTACCAAAGAAGTGAATTAGCCGCCAAGAAGATTAATATCCTATCAAAAAAGACAAGGTTTCAACGAAATACAGAAATTTTCAACCAAATAGTTGAATATTCAACGGAAAAAGATAACTTTTCAACCAAAAATGAAATTGTTCAATTTTCAGTTTAAAAAATTAATAAACAAATCAAATTCAACATTATAGTTAAATTAAAAAATAGGAGTTTCAAATAAAACGATAAGATGTATTCACCTTGAGCAATAACTATTTTTAATATAATTAGAAAAAATTAAACGTTAGTTTAATTAAATTTCATTACGGATCGTTAAAAATAAAATTTGGATATAAAAATAAAATATTTTATTACATTTATGTGAACAAATACGTCCAGAAAACGTGGTAACTGGAATATATGGAAAATTTGAATCATAATTTCCATGGTTCTTAAATGCCAAAAAATATTATAAGTGCGGTATCTGATTATTACACAAGCGGCGAGTCATATTTTTTTAATACGAGGGTAGTTCAATAAGTCCTTAGAATGACCAACAAATGGCGCGCGAATCGCTCCAAATCATCTGTTTTCAGTCAGCACCACTCCCGACTAGAT
>NC_046666.1:65669630-65672788 GCF_010883055.1 Belonocnema kinseyi | reverse complement strand
GAAAACCATAGTAAACCCGAGCTAACCTCAGAATACATGTTTAAGAGTGTCAAATCTCTCGAAAATACAGTTGGTGGGTAGTGGTGTTTCCTATATTTGTATATTTTTTGGTTTGGAAATTCATCTCTTTTGGTTAAAATGCAACTCTTTGTTGAAAATTAATCTGGCTTATGTTGAGGATTTAACTATTTTGTTTCAACTATTCAACTAGTTTTTACCAATAGTTAGCAAAACTAGCACACTTTTTACTATCCCACTCTCTATTTGGTTAAAAATTCATGTATTTAAAAAAAAAATCATCTTTTTGGTAAAAAATTAATCTTTTTTTTTCCGAAATTTATATTTTTGAGTAAAATGAACTGTTTAGATAAAAAATCATATTTTTGGGTTAAAAGGTCGACTGTTTTGTAGAAATCTTTTGCTTTGTTTGAAAATTAAACTTTTTGTTGAAAATTCTTGTTCTGTGGTTGAAAATTAAATTATTTTGTAGAGAATTCGTTTTTTTTACTTGGAAATTCAACAATTTGATTGTTGTTTTTTACTAAAATGTCTTTCTTTGCTGCAAATTCGTAGTTTTCCTTCGAACATTTATCTTTATAAGGTTTAAAATACAGCTATGTAGTTAAAAATTGAGATTTTTTGTTAAATATTCATCACATTTGTTTAAAAGTTCAACTATATTTGGTTGTAAAGGCAAATGATTGGTTTTTGTGTTTGAAAGCAAAGTGTTTCTGAAAAATTCGTCTTTGGGTGAAAAATTCATCTCTTTCGGTTGAAAATTAAGCTATTTTGTTATGTCATTATGTTATTGTTATTTCATTAAAAATAATTTCTTCTTTTATTTTCGCAAAAAATCACCCTATTTCCCCTGTTTTGAGTGCGTTTTGGGCTATGAAGTAAGTGCCGACCTATTACAAAATCTATAATTTTCCACGCTCATATAAAAAACGGCGATTTTATAGAATGTTTTAGTTTACCTTAAAAAAATGTTCCTTCAGGCTTTACATTGACTAATAATTGTACAAGAAATTATTAATAAATTAGTTGGCGCCCAGTAGAATATCTTGAAATTTAATAGAAATGACTAGATTTTTTAAAAAGCTGATTCGCAATTTTTTTCAAAAGTAGATCTAGTAAACCTGGAAAAGTCGTGAAATTTTGAAATTTGACTTTTGTAGCAACCTGGTTTTTGGTCAGCTTTAAATTGTTGTGAATAACTTTTTTAAAGGTTTTCAGTCCTGAACATGTCTCAAATATAAATATACTTGGCTATTATAATTTAATTTTGCTTGATCTATACCACAATCATAAACTAATTACAGCTTGATTTTTTAACCAGTGTTTCCTGAAGAAGAGCTTGAAAAACTGCTGGATAGAAGTGATCTAATGCCAGATAGCCAGCCAAAAAACGTATTATGTACGTCTAAACTCGAAAATTCGCATGAAGACTAAGCTTTGCTCTTCCGTACATTTATATCGAATTGGATCTTTGTTTTTGTACTCATAGCTCACAAATTAAAACAAATGTGACCTCGAAATAAGTTCATTAGTTACTATTCAAAATGGGATTTAATTCATCATCTCTGAAATTGTATTTAATATAACTCTCTGAAGGTGATGATTGACAAGATTTTTTAACATTTGTTTTTACGTAAATATTTAGTGTTAAGTTATTTGAATAATTTATGTATTAATATCGTTCAAACGTTGCCGTTTTCTAAATTTGTACTTAAAGTTTACTTGCTACGAGCATTCGTTAATTACTTGTAAAATGAACTATTTTCTTTTAAATATAGGATATCATCATATAATTAAAGTAAATCTATACCCAAAAATAGTCCACCTATAAGTCCCTATTATAATTCAATACTATTTGTGAAGTGATTTCTTAATATTGCAAAACGTTAATGTTTATTTATTTTGCGTACATGTCAGTAAATATACAAAGACCCACTTGTACCATTTTCAAATAAATATCATATTCTATCGGTTACAAGTTGCTTTGTTTAATATTTTACCTTTTTCCATATATATAAATAGCGATTTTCACGCGTCCATCAAAAGACAAGCAATTTGTGCGACCATTTGAAAACTTGAATTTTATTATTTTAATAAACTTCAATTACTTGGGAATTAAAAAAATCTAGAAAAAAGTTTTTAAAGTAAACTTAGTAGGAAACTTTTTTTGCAATTCTATGAAACCTGAACAAATCCGTAGATACACATCGAATGAGGTTTCATCACTTGAACAAAAAATTCTTTGAGATAGTCAGCTTTTTTCGTGTATAATTTCAAATCTTTTGAAGTCTCTTAAAAGCCTTTGAAATCCCGTGAAATCATCCAAATCTTTTTAAATATCTTGAAATCCTTTAAAATTCGTTGAAATCTTTTGAATTCCCTTAAACTCTTTTGAAATGTCTCAAAATCCTTTAAGTTTCTTAAAATTCTCAGAGCCGTAGCCAGGGTGGTGCCAATAATTTAACCTAATGAAATACAGACATGTTGAATTACAAATTAAAATTTTATCATTTGAAGCAAAATTTTAGGAGATATTACAAATTTTAAGATTATTCATGGAATTTTGCAAAGTATTTCAAGGGATTCGCACTAATTACCCTTTCTTTAGAAAAAGAACGGTTAATTTTCCAATATTTTGTTATATATTTTTTAGAAAATCTTATATGATTTGAGAAAGTTATATGATTTAGAGAAATGTGTTTAGTACAGCGAGAAAATTCCAATAAATTCAATATGAATGACACCATTTTTCCATTTACTCACAAATCTTTACAATTAGCAGATTATTTTTCTTACGAGGGTAGTTCAATAAGTCCTTAGAATGAAGTATAAAAACAATTTTTTTTGGGTAAATTTGTTTTTATTTTTCAACATAATCTCCTTGGAGCTCTATACACTTGGTCAATCGCTTTTCAAGTTTTTTTAATCCTTCAGAAAAGTGCGTTTTCGGAAGTTCCTCAAAATAAGCACTTACAGAGGCAATGACGTCTTCGTTATCTGGAAATCTCTGTCCACCGAGCCATTTTTTCAAGTTTAGGAATAAGAAAAAGTCCCTGGGGGCTAAATCTGGTGAATACGGTGGGTGTTCGACCAATTCGAATTTTAGTTCTTCAATTTTAGCCATTGAAACGAAGCATGTG
>NC_046666.1:65662960-65669530 GCF_010883055.1 Belonocnema kinseyi | reverse complement strand
GGGGTGGCTGGGGGTAGTCCGTTTAGCGTGCAATCGACTCGGGATACTTATAAGATACTACCATGATTTTTTCAGATTTTTTGGTCCAAAAATAATTAGGCCAAAAACCGGCCTTACCGACCCTCCCCCTTTCCAAACCAAAATAATAAATTTGCTACTAAGAAATATTTTTTTATGAATAAAGAAAAAAATGTCAACCAAATTGTGGAATTTTCGAGCCAAAAATGTCAATTTTCTACAAAACAGTTGAATGTTCAAAAAATTATTTAATTTTCAATCAAATAGGTGAATTTTCAATTAAAGATCAATTTTAAACTAAAAATGCAGTTTTTTTAAAAGTAGTTAAACTTTTAACTAGGAATGGAAGCTTGTAATGTGTCCCCTAAGGGTTTGCATTTTTTTTACACCTTCTCTATTCCTTTACACACCCTCCACACACTTACTTGATGGTAGAAGGGGGACCTACAGTTTAAGGTGGGTTCCGAACCACCAAGAGCAACAGCCTTAAGTACTTAGAGAAAACACCTCTAGAGGTACCGGTCCCACGACTCTCCGGAGATGAACAACTCCCATGCTAGGCTAGTGTTCACCGCATGGGCCACCGAGACTCTTCCAGAGTGCGAGGCGGGAATCGAACCCGCAAGCCGAAGGAGTGGGTCCAAAGCCTACGCTTTAGTCCCCACGACCATCGTCCCACACAACTTTTAACTAAATAATGGAGTTTTTAACAAAATAATTCGATTTTAAACGTAAAGAGACCAATTCTGAACCAAATGTATATCATGTATTTATTCACTGGACCATTTTTTTAGTAAGGACCTTTTTTGAAGACATAAAGTCAAGATTTCTTTTAAGACTATTTAAAAAAATATAAAATACCCTAAATTTCGAAAAAAGTGAAATGGACAACTAAATTTCTTTTAGCATGCTTACAATTTTTTTCGATAATTAAATATAATAAAAGAGTGCAAAATAACCTTTCGAAAACCCTCATTAAAAATTTAACTCGCTAAAATAGATGAGAAGTTGGGTAGGTGCAATAATTCCTAGAATTCAAAGAAAATCGAAGAACATGACATTTAAATTTGGGGCAGTTGAGTAATAATGCCCCATAAATAACAAGGGAATTCTAGATCAATCTAAAAATCTATACTCCCCTCTCCACATTACTCCCTTCCTCATCGAGTGAGTTACGCTTGCCGCAAAGGGGAATGGTTTAATGGCATAATAATAATTGAAAAAATATTTATATTAAAAATATATATAAATATATATAAATTAACTGTTCACGTGTTTAAACAAAAAAATAATGATAACATTTTGGAACATAAAATAAATATAAAATTGAGCCCTGCTTTTGGATCTGACTTTGCCTTTGATAACGAATGAGCGCAAGCAACAAATTAGATCATTGTAGCTGTGCAAAAAGTGTAATTCCACCACTAAATTTTTTTATGATTACTCAACAGTCACGTAATATTTCTTCAGGTTATTAGCTAGGATTAAAAAAGTATTATGTTTCCTTGATTTTATTAATTTTACTAATTTTAAGGAACAATTTTCTAGATATTGAAAAGAGTTCAACGCAAACTAGAACGTTGTGTGAAAACGTTGTTTTTACAGATGGCCCTAGAAAATTATAAATTTTGTAATAGTTCGGCATAGAAAGCTAAAAAGTATGAAAAGTCAAGAATTCTAATGAATATTAGTATATTATTATTATGAAGTTTCATGATTTTGCACCAAACTATAACATTTCTAAGAAAAATTATGAAAATCTACAACAACAAAATATAATATTAATTTTTATAGTTAAAAAAAAAGTAAATTACGAATTTCTACAGCGATTTATCAATAATTACACCTTGGTATGAGTAGTTTTTCCCATTTTGTTTGAAGAATATTAGAAAATTCTACACATGATTATGAATAACTATAATTTTCTACAAAAAAAAAAGACAATCTACTTCCCCATAATAAGATTTAGTTTTTACATTCTCATCATTTATGATTGAAAAAGTATTAGAATTGTCCCCCTAAATCCGAAAATCAGGTTTTCACTATGGCGTCTGTCTCTCTGTCTGTCCGTCCGGCCGTCCGTCCGTAAAGACGATAACTCTCGAAAAAATGAACGAATCAAATTCATCTTTGGCACACTTTTTTTCGGTCCTAAAAGAAAGGACGAGTTCGTGAACCAGCCATTTTTGATGAAAATTCAAAAAGTGAACGCATTTTGAAAATTTTTGAGACTACTTTTTTCTGAATTTGAAAATTCTATGTACGGATATTTATAGCATTAAAAAAAACAATTTATTCTTATGATTTTTTTCGATAAAAAGAAAATTCTCAGAGTTATAGCGTTTCCAAAAATTTTTTAATCAACCGAAAATCAAAATTTGAAGCCGAAAAACGCACTTGCGAGCGAAACGAGCCGCGCGCTTATTGATTATTAATTGTAGTTTTTTTTGTTCCTAGAAAAGTACACATTTCTAAATATAATTATTGATACATACAATTCTTTGCAAATAGAAAAATTTAAATTTCCAAAATATAGGATAAGTTTTTCATTATTTTGAATAACTTTTTGTACAAAAAAATACTGTTTACTACAAAAGTTAACGAATGATTGTAGTTTTTCATAGTTTTATTTTTTTCTATTTTAAAAAATTACAAACTTGTACACATAATAATAATGAATATATACTTTTTGCGAAAAAAAAAATATAAAAATCTACGACTCCAAAATAAAAGTTTAGTTTTTCATGATTTTTAAGGTTTTTGTCAGTAACTACGAATTTCTGCAAAGTTTAATGAATATTTAATTAAATATTTCTATGAAAAATTAGAAATATTTAAAAACTCTGATTTTGCTAAATTTTTAAATTTCTCGAAACGGGTCAGTTACGTGAAAACTCAAAAAATTCAAGGGATTTCTAAGAGAGGAGGGCGCTCGTCAACCCGTATTGACACAGTAAAAGTATTTGCAAAATTTTAGACGATGTAAATTTGAAAACAGATTATTTATATTATTTATTTATGACAAGTACGAAAGTCTAAGATTATTTGTTATCACTTTCTACGAAAAATCTATTCCAAGGCCAAAATATATTAAAAATTTAGAGAAATTTTCAAATAAATCCATAAAATTTTTCGTACAAATTTATATATATTATTTTCACCAGGTAATATGATTTCCATCAGGCTTTTCAATAATTATTGAATTCTAATCATATTATTTTTATTAGCAGAAAATAAATTTATATCAATTCGAAAAATGTAAAATTCATCGTGAAGTACTAAAATAATTAATAAAACTTTAAAATAGGTACGAACAAAAAAAATCTGGTCATTTTTTTCAAAATTCTATGACTTTTGCAGGTTTCCCATGTCTTATAGCAACCCCGAGAAAATCGAAAATTACAAACAGAAACTATTATCACAAGATATTATTCTTGGGGCGAAAAGAAATGATCCTGTAGTAACGAAACATTTTTCATTTTAAGAAACGCGGTTCAAGTGAATTTGTACATAAACATTGTTAATGCAGCCCCAACTGAAATTTTGGGTACATTTTCATATTGACCCTATGAAAAAGTAAACTTTACTTCCAAGGCGAATATGCAGAAAATAAATCCTACAACTTTCAAAGAACCATTTAAAAATTTAGAAAATTGTTCAAAAAAATTTGTAATATTCATAAAAGCGAGAACAGATCCTCTAAATCTTATAATTTGGGCCAAGGATGCAATGAAATATTGTGTGACTGGTGAGTAATTATGGCCAAATTTTGGGTAATGGAACAGACATTTATTGGGCAGGTAAAAATACGCGATTCGTCTTTGCGTTTATATGTTATCAGATCCAACGTCAGATACCAAATCAGAGTTCTTCATTTTCTGTTTGAAATCATAATTTTTCAGGATGTCTACTCAAATCCTGGGAAAACATTTTATGCAAATTCCGGGTTTTTCAGGTATCTCAAGTTTTTCCAGGTATAATTTTTCATAGAACGGAACCATTTAAATATGACGAATTTTTGTAAACAATCGACTCGGAATACGTGAAGTTTCGTGAATTAGTTATGAATAATGTTTCTTTCAGTCTCTAGGAATTCAATAAATGTGTTTAGTTTAGAAAGCGTTGACAAATTCAGGGTGCCCACAAGATTGAATTTTCCAATTTCCCTGAGTTTTCCCTGACATTTAGACGAATTTCCCTGACAGGAAAGTGTTACAAAAGCAAATAAGGTTTCAATAATGTGCCAAACGAAATAGTTAAACAAGCCAGAAAAATGCGCTTTACGTGGCCGATTTTTCAACAAAATACATGAACTTTCAACCAAATAGTTGATTTTACAAATAAAAAGGACCACTTTTTAACAAAATAGTTGAATTTTAAACCAGAAAACATGAACTTTCAACAAAAATATTAATTTTCAACAACAAAAAAACGTATTTTCTACAAAACAGTTGAACTTTCCACCCGAAAATATGAATGTTTAACTAAATAGTTGTATTTTTTACTCAAAAAGATAAATTTTCAAAGAAAAAGATGACTTTTCAAACAAGAAGATTAATTCTTTACCAAAAAGACAATTTCTCAACAAAATACACGAGTTTTCAACCAAATTTGTAGTTGAATTTGAAACTAAAATGTTAAATAATTAACTGGAATAACTCAATTTCCAACCAAAAAGATAAAGTTTTAACCAAAAAGATTAATTTCTACCGAAAAATACAATGTTTAAGAAAATGCATGAATTCTTTACTAAAAAGTATAAATTTTCACCCAAAAATTCAATGGTTTAAAAAAATTATTTTTAAGCCAAAAAGATTCATTTCCAAATAAAATTATTGAATATTAAATTGAAATAGTTTAATTTTCAGTTTTAAAAAATTCCAACAAAAAAAAACAACTAATTTTTAATAAAATAGTTACATTTTCAAACTAAAGGATAAATTTTCAAACAAAAGATGATTTTTCAAACAAGAAGATTATATTCTACAAAAAAGACTAATTTTCAACCAAACAGATGAATTTTTAGTGCAATGACATAAAATTCAACTGGCACATTTGAATTTTCACATAGCAAATTAAATTCAAATGAATAATTAATTATTATTCAATTTTACCTTGCAATTTAAAAAAAGAATCAAGCATGCTTTCAAACAAATTCGATTTTTAAATTAATTGCTAAAGTCCATGAATTTGATGAATAATTAATACAAATTTTTGTTTGTTTGCATAGGTCATTAAAATTCATTAAATTTTTAAAATATTCATATTTTCAATCAAATATTATTTCCTGAGATAAGTGAAAATTATAGAAAGAAGCTTCATTTAAATACGTATAAAACCAATGCTATAAATTTAATTTTAATTTAATTTCCATATTTTTCAAACAAAATAAAGGACGCTAGAAAAAATGCCCTGACTTTTGCTGATCAACAAAATTCCCTAAAATTTCCAGGTTGTCTAGGTTTTCAAGCTGAGTGTAGATATCCTGTTACAGCAAACATGTTTTAAATAGAAAAAATTATTGTTAGCAAAATTGTTTTAAATGGAAGAAAATTATTGTTACATTTTTAAACATAAAATGATGAACTCTGATTTGGCATCTGACGTTGCATCTGATAAAATATTGACGCAAGGACGAATTTCGTAATTTTAGCTTCGCAAAAATTTCCATTTCACAATTAAATGTTTATTATGACTACTCAACAATTACGCAATATTTATTTCTAAAATTAAAAATATAAACTATTGAAAAATCCATATTTTCACATTTTTAAATATTAATAATTCTAGAAAAGTTTTGATTGAGTTAAATAATTTAAGAAATGATTAATTAGAAATTTTAATTAAAATTAATTTTAATTAATTTTAATTAATTTTAATTAAAATTAATTAAATTAATTAAAATTTCAATTTATTGGAAATTAAAGAGGAATATTTATTTAATTTTCAATTAAAAATGATTCACATTTGAAAAATTTACATGCATAATTGATATTTCAGAAACTGTTGAATTTAAAACGTTTAGAAATTACAAGATATTACAAAATCACAATTGTTTAATTTTAAACGCTGCTCAAACATTTCCAAATTAATCCTTGATGGATAAAACAATATTAAACAAAAAATAGTTTTAACTTTTTCATTTTTAAATAAAAAATAAAATTCTTTGGTTTTATTTCGGTCTTTAAGAAAAGCCTTGGGGTTTTACATTAAGAAAGAGTAAGAGAAAGAAGTTTGTTTAAATTTCGATAAATCTTTAAATCAATTAAATATTATATGGAATGTATATTTAACAACAAAATATTTAACCTTTGATAAAAACTGAACTTAATCAGAATTTGGGCTAAATCGAAAAATGTCACTAAGATCAAATGTGAATCTAGTAATTATTGTTTTAAATTTTGGTCTAATAAAATAATGGCAGGGGGTGAATTTTGTAATATGTTTAATACCTACATACAGTCTGTCAAGTTAAAGCGTGGGTGGCTTTACTCGCAGTCGGTAAGGTGTATCGACATGATTTTGGTGTCAAAATATTAAGAAGAGCTCCCT
>NC_046666.1:65660680-65662860 GCF_010883055.1 Belonocnema kinseyi | reverse complement strand
GAGCTCTTCTTAATATTTTGACACCAAAATCATGTCGATACACCTTACCGACTGCGAGTAAAGCCACCCACGCTTTAACTTGACAGACTGTACTGTAAATTTCGATGATTTCGATTAACCTCCAATTGTTTAGAATTTATTTTACAGTAAAATAATCTAAACTTTTTATATGCGTTTTTAAAATATTTAAAACAAAATTTTTTAATTTTTTATTAATTGAATGTTTATAGTCGCATCAACTGCCAGGGTCTCCTTAATTAATAAAAAAATTACATACCTGAATACTTATATTTACAACTGATAACTAAGAAATTGTTCTACATCAAAGGTTTATATTTGAAATTCTCTAATTGTGAAAATTTTATATCATTCGATTTAAAACACTTTCTAGATTAAATTTTTAATTTCCACACACTTCTGATTTTAAGTTGTCTCATATAACCACTTTAAAAGCTGTTTAAAAATATTGATATTAATTTTGTCTACCTACATTTCGCCATACAAAAGAAAATCAATTGAAAAATAAAATTCTTTCCTCGCTTCAGAAATCTTTGCAAAAAAGCAGTGAAAAATGCCGGTAATAATTTTTGTACTTACAATCATTAATCAAATTTAAACTAAAGAATCTTCAATGAGGACAAACAGACCAACATACTTTATTATATTTAAAAGTTTTATTTAAATCCTAAATAGTTCTGTTTAAAATTGGTCGAATCTATAAAAGTTCTATTTAATTATACTAGATAATTACGTAATTTAAAAAAAACGCTTAGTACTCGCAGTAGCATATTTTAACCTAAAAATATGTTTCAAACAAAATACCAGAATATGTATTGTTATTGATATATTGCAGTTATCCGTTCACGTGTTTCCAAAATCCTACTGACTTATTATTCGAGGACCCATTTTTTCGCTAATCAGAGCCTTGGCGATTAATTTTCATTTTAATTTTGTTCGAACTGTCACTAGGACTAAAAATATAAATTATGAGAATGAAACTAACCATCTTTTTCAGAGGAAACAACCTGGCAATCGTTGGATCCAAGAAGTTGCTTCAGCTTTAAGAGATTGTCTTTGTTGTTCAAATTGTAGCCGATATCCTTCTTTGAAATTACCATCTTTTCTAGTTTACGCTTGACATCAGCCCGCTTAATAATTTCCTCGTCGATCGTACCCTTTGTACAGAATTTGTAAACAACGACTGGTTTCGACTGACCAATTCTGTGACACCGTGCCATGGCTTGGATGTCAGCTTGTGGATTCTAAAAATTTAAGTGTTTAACAGTTTTAGTTTGTTTTATGTCAACTTTACACTATCAGGGTATCTACTCAAATCCTGGACAAAAAAATTACGTTGACAATTCTAGGTTTTTTTACAAGGTATAATTTTTCATAGTACGAAGTCCTTCAAACATTTCCTATTTAAAAATAATCGTTAAATTTAGAAAGCAGTGACAAATTATATTAAAAATATTTAAAAATATATTAGCATCATCTTTGAATTAAATAATTAAATAATATTAAAAACAGGGATTCGAACGAAATTAAGAGGCATTTTTGGATATTTGCCAATTATTTCTATGAAGGACTCCGCACTAAATGTATGGGAAAATGGCTTTCGGTGGATTTAGCTGAAACTTTGTAATTTTTAAGGTTATAAGTGCCGGACGAAATATCCGTAAAAAAAATCCAAAAAAATGGACATTTTTAGCGCTATGCGGCGCTAAGCGCTCAAGATCAGTGAATAAAACGAACAACAGATTTTGTTACAAAAGCGATGTCAACATAGAAATCACGGTTCAGATCGTGGTCTGTCATATTTTCGCCTACACCGTTGACTCATATAGCGCGCTTCTCAAAACGATCGAACGCTAAGCGCCCAAGATTTTAACTTGACTAATTAATCACTTCTTTAAAGGCAGAAATGGTACCCAAAGTAACATTAGTAACTAGTGCGCACATACCGATAATAACATTCTAACCTTCGCAAGAGGTTTAAACGCTAAGCGCTCAAGAACAGCGAATAAAACCAATCCTAGTAACTTTAGCGACAAAAGCGATGTCACTATAACAATCATGCATCAGAAAGTAGTCAGTAATATGTTTAGCCAAACCAATGAGTTATATTGCGCGCTTCTCGAAGCGATCAAACGCTAAGCGCCCAAGATTTGAACTTGACT
>NC_046666.1:65658774-65660580 GCF_010883055.1 Belonocnema kinseyi | reverse complement strand
CAAGCGATGTCTGTATACGAAACACGCATCAAGAAGTGGTCAGTAACATGTTTAGCCAAACCAATGACAATATGAGTCAACAACGTTGACTCATATAGCGCGTTTCTCAGAACGGGAAAACGCTAAGCGCAGAAGATTTGAACTTGACTAAAAAATAACTTTTTCAAAGGCCTTTCACAAAAGAAATGACAGACAAACATACTGTCGTCGATGGAAATAATGAGTGAATGCTGCATGATGAACGACTGTCACTTTTTAAAGCAAAAAGCGAACGACTTCAGAATGAGCGACGAACTGAAAGTAGGCCTAATGACTTTAAAAAAGTTGAAACCTCGGCATTCACTTATTATTTCCTTTGACGATGGTATGCTTGTCATTTCTTATGTGAAAGGTCTCGAGAGCGGATAGTAATTTTATTGGTAAGCTTAGGAAAAAAATTCCTATCTGTTCCCTTCTGTATTAATTGTGTTGTATTTCTTATTCCCTTTTTGTGTTTAGTTTTTTGTGTTTATTTGTTTTATTTTGTTGTTTCTGAATTTTTCTTTCGTTTTATTAATACATTCCTCTGCCTTTCAAGACCAAAAGAGCTTGTTTCCCTTATGGTTTTTAAAATGGCATTCAGAGTTCGAGTTAACTGCTATGTGTGCGATAGAGTCTATCAACCAGGACAAATGGCTCGAACTGATGGAAATAATAATCCTGATAGGCAAAACATTGCAATTTTTAGACGCCTTCAATTTCGAAGACCACCACTTGAAGTCGCAGATGAGAGTAGGTTATGTCTCAATTGCAATCAATCGATTCGCAATGAGATAGAGGAGCTCCAACGTAACCCTGGCTGTTTAAGACTGAATGTTCTTACACGAACAGGCAGGCAAACGTGCATGTTCTGTAATGCTGATTTTAATACTCCAAGGCTTTCAATTGAATGTAGAGTTAACGCTTTTATTGTCATGGACATTTTCATTCCAGAAGAAACAAGAGCATGCTTAAATCATTTGGATGAACATGGTTTCATCTTAGGCCCCTTGCTTCCTGGACTACAAGCGATTAATAGACCGTATAGGATTCCGGGACAGCAGTTACTTCTGTTTTTGCAGCAACTTAGTAACGAAGCAAATGTTCATGCGGCCACGGCGTTTAATAATGAGGATAGTTTCACTGATGAAGAGTTTGAAGCTATTGCTCCTGTAACAAAGGAACAATTTAGAGAATTGTATGCATTTTGTGATCCTATTCCGCAGTCACATGTACATGGTACCAGATACGTGAGGAAAAAAGATCTACTGATTTTCCTTTGCAAAATGCGTCAAGGTCTTTCTGATGAATTTCTGAAAGTGATTTTTCATCATTCGAGCCGGCAAGCTACAAGCATGGCCATTTCTACTGTAAGAGTCTTTAATGCAGCGATTTGTGCCTGGTAACATTGGATTTAATGCGATAAGCAGAGGAATTCATTGAAAGACACGTGACATCATTCGCCAATGAACTTTATAATCCACAACCAGAAATTCCCAGAGCTATTGCTATCATCGATGGAACTTATGCTTACATGCAGAAGAGCAGTAACTTTCGCGTACTTCGACAGTCATTTTGCAAACATAAAGGACGTCACTTGGTAAAATCTGCTCTCATTGTTGCTCCAGACGGATACATACTTGAAATACAAGGACCATATTCTTCTGACTCGCGAAACAATGGCATACAAATGCTCATTAACGAATTTGAAAGAGATGTGGAAGGTATGAGAGAATTTTTCGACATTGGTGATATTTTTATAGAGGACCGTGGATATAGAGATGCCCA
>NC_046666.1:65655919-65658674 GCF_010883055.1 Belonocnema kinseyi | reverse complement strand
TACACAATCTAAGGGACTTCTTTCGTATTGCTGGTGCCATAATTAATCGATACCATCCTGTTATCGAGATGCAAGGCGCTACAGCAGAGCTTGCAAGAGAATCTATAGCGAGAGCTCATGAGCCAAATATTGTGCAAGCGCGCGTAGAAGTGGACAATATGCGCTACGGAAATGCAAATTGGAATCGCCTGCAAGAACTTCAAGTACCACAATTTCCTCGCCTTACATTGGAAGAAATACGCGACATAACAACTGACGTGTATCAAGTAGAACTTGCCCCATCTTACGTTCAAGACAAGCTGCAGCGAGAAGAAGATGAGGAGTTTCAACTAGATACGCGACTTAATGAACCTGGTTTGATCAGAGTACGAGTATTTTCTCGTTTCCGAAATGCGACAAGGTACCAGCTGTGGATAGCGTTCAATGAGATTGATGACATAGGACCAGACAATAACGAAACGCTTCTCGGTTATTACTGCACATGTAAGTCAGGGGCCAGAACTCTTGGCACTTGCGCACATATTGCAAGCGTTTTATGGTTCCTGGGTTATACACGTCACCAGCAACACGTACAGTATCCTCAAACTTCCTTGCTACAAAAGATTCTAGACGCTGCTAATAGAGGTGAACAAGCGAACCCGAATCATGAACCATAAATAGTTTAATATTTCGCAAAAGCTACTGTGATTGGTTTTATTCGCTGATCATGGGTGCTTAGCGTTCGGCCCTCTTGCGAAGGGTACACTGTTATTATCGGAATGTGTGCACTAGTTACTAATGTTACTTTGGGTACCATTTCTGCCTTTAAAGAAGTGATTAATTAGTCAAGTTAAAATCTTGGGCGCTTAGCGTTTGATCGTTTTGAGAAGCGCGCTATATGAGTCAAAGGTGTAGGCGAAAATATGACAGACCATTATCTTAACCGTGATTTCTATGTTGACATCGCTTTTGTAACAAAATCTGTTGTAATTCGTTTTATTCACTGATCTTGAGCGCTTAGCGCCGCATAGCGCTAAAAATGTCCATTTTTTTGGATTTTTTTACGAATATTTCATCCGGCACTTATAACCTTCAAAATTACAAAGTTTCAGCTAAATCACCCGAAAGCCATTTTCCCATACATTTAGTGCGGGGTCCTTTATAAGAATTTAGCTAAAAACTAAGCTTAGTCTAAAAAACTATAAAAAAATAATAAGCCTACGAAGGCGCAATGTCAAAATTATGTGTTAATCGTATTTTATATAAAAAAGAAGAAAAAGGAACGTAACGAAACTTTCGTTACATTCCTTATAGTTTCTTTCCACATAAAACTTTGACGAAACATAAATTTGACTATGTGCCTCCGTAGCTGCATTATTTTTCAGTAACTTTTCATACTTAACATTATTTTCAGGTAAATCATATGGCCTTTTAAGAAATAATTGGAAAATATCTGAAAATGCCCCTTAATTTCGTTCGAATCCCTGATTAAAGTCATAATTAATCTTTTTTGAATTAGTCTCCAAATTCCATGAATTTGAATAATAATTCAAACCAATTTTGATTTTATCTTGTAGTTACAATTGAGTGCTTATTTAGATAAAATTAATGTGAGTTTACTGTATAAAAACAAGATAGATGAATTTTCAAACAAGATTAATTCTCTACAAAAAAAGACGAATATTAAAATACATGAATTTTCAAGAAAATAGTTGAATTATAGAATTAATTTTCGACCAAATTGATAAATTTGTAACTAAAATCATGATCTTTAACTAGAAAAATTGAATTTTCAACCAAGAAGTTTAATTTCTTCCAAAAAAAGACGAATCAGTAGTTTTATTTTTAACTAAAATGATAAATATTTAAGTGGAATACTTGAATTTTCAACCAAAAAGATTAATTTTCTACCAAAAGATACATTTTCAAACAAAAATAGAATAGTTAAATTTCTAGATGCAAAAAATTTCCAACCGAAAGAAACTAATTTAAAAAAAGTTACATTTTCAAACAAAGTGGTCATTTTTTATCTGAATAGAATTATGAATCTTTATCTGGAATAGTAAAATTTTCAAGTTGTAGTAAGTGCGGTTCAAAACAACAGAACGCGCAGGGCTCCCGACAATGGTTCGGCCAACAATTCCGACCAATCTAGAGCTGGGGTAGCCAATGAAAATGGATTCAATGCGATGGATCGGCGGGATCTCGTGACCTTTGGGTGGACGGAGCAACTGAATCACGACTTGCTAGACGGCTACGATGCGAGTGTGGCCCGTGAACGGGGTTACATGGCACGGCTGCATGCTCTGTGATGCGAGAAAAACCCGGAGCTATCGCACTTTTCGCAGCAACGTTTGCGAAACCATGCTGAACTACTCCGTAAAAGGGGCTATGTAAGCGGAACGCCTACTCTACCACAGCTAGAACAAGCCAGCAACAAAGAAAGAGAGGCGACACTAAGACCAACCGCGGGCAGGCATCCAATAGATGAAGAGCGATGCTTTTCGACCCGGATAAACATCAACACCAAGGTTTCTCTCAAGCCTAAAGATCTGGCTGAAATGGATGACGAGCTTCGTGGACATTTTTCCGGTGAATCCGACCTCTGGGCTATCAATTATTGTGTGTATAATGCAGCGAGAGCTGTGGCCGATGCGAATCGTAAAACAAAACATACGGCTGATCATAAGACCAAAAGACGAATGCATCAACTTGCCATAAAGATAGGCTGGGCAAGACAGTACGCGTCCCGCATTCAATGTGTGATTGACTACAT
>NC_046666.1:65635238-65655819 GCF_010883055.1 Belonocnema kinseyi | reverse complement strand
CACCCAAAGGTCACGAGATCCCGCTGATCCATCGCATTGAATCCATTTTCATTGGCTCCCCCAGCTCTAGATTGGTCGGCATTGTTGGCCGACCCATTGTCTCAAAAATAGAATAGTTGCATTTTCAGGAAAAAAATTGATTTCAAACTAACAAAACGAAATTTCATCAAATAATGAAATATAGTAATATAAACCTAATGATATAAAAAAATTCCCTGATATTTCCAGCTTTGTCCAAATATATTAAAATTCCCTGACAATTTCAGGCTTCCCAGGTAGGATAGACACCCTGCAGATTGAAAATTCGGTAGAGATAAATAAATAAATCAATACTAACCCAGTCACTGTCGTAAATGATGACAGTGTCGGCACCAGCGAGATTTAATCCAACGCCTCCAGCTCTTGTGGATATTAAAAATATAAAGACATTCGGATCATTGTTGAAAATGGTAATGTTTTCTTTCCTCTGTTCGATCTTAGTACCTCCATCCAGTCTCACATACAAGTAATTTCGCATACACAAATAATCTTCGAGGATATCAAGAATTTTCGTCCAAGTCGAAAACAAGAGAATCTTGTGACCCCTTTCCTTGAGTTTAGCCAACATTTGATCAAGCACCATAAGCTTTCCAGAAGCTTTGACCAAATCCTCCTCAACTGTTGGCAAGCCACACGAATCCAGTGGACAATGCATCAGATAAGGATGGTTCACAATTTTCTTATACATCGGCACTAAAATATAAGGTTTAAAAGTTAACATTCTTTATTATTTTCAATTTGCATATGATATGGAGAAAACAGGGTTGCTACTGAAGTACTAGTTTCAAAATTCTATGATTTTTCCAGGTTCCCTTTTGAAAAAAATCTAGATAAATTATTTTTTAATCCAGCTAATTGCTGGAATATGGGATTTTTCAAAATTGAGTTTAATTTGAGAAAAATTCCAAGCGACTTAATTAGAAAGCATGATTTCCAAAAATAGACACTGTTACGTTGGTTTTGAAATAAAATCCATCGATTGGTCCCAAACTAATGAACCAAACATAAAGAATTAAGATTTTAAATAAATGATTATACACTTTCACGATTTTGTATGAAAAATGACAAGTTTGTATGGAAAATTATGAAAATCAACAAAACGCAATCTTAATTTTGTAGTTTTTTTGGTAGAAACTTACGAAAAAACCAAAAAGAATGAATTTTGAACAAAATATATGAATTTAAAAAAATAGTTGAATTTTATAATAAAAAATATTAATTTCTTAAACAAAAAATGGAATGGTTATATTTTCTTTAAAAAAAGAATTTTGAACAAATACAACGAATATTAAAAAAATAGTCAAATTGGAACCAGTAATGAATTTTTAAATAAAATGATAAATTTTTCACTTGAACCCCACAAGGTTCAATTTCCAACCAAAAACAATTTCAGTTAACACAAATTATTTTTAAACACACAAAAAATTATTAAATAATTAAATTTTCGTGAAAAAGAGATACAAATTCTACACAAAAAAAATGTTGTACAATAAACTTTAACTTTTTCTCAAGCAGTTGAGTTTTTAATTTAAAAATATCAATTTTTAACAACAGAGTTCAGCTTTCAGCCAAAGAAATAAATTTTCAACTAAAATAAAGAATATACATCTGAAACAATTGGATTTGCAGTTACAAAAAATAAATAATTTTCAACAAAATAGTTCAAATCTCAAAAAATTGGTTTAATTGTTAATTTAAAAAAATACATTTTTAAAGAATAATGTAATAGTAGATAGTTTGAGCGAAAAAGAATTTGATTTTAAATCGAGACAATTTAATTCAATCATAAAAAACGAATTTTCAAGGAAAAATGTTGAATCCTTATTTTTTTTAAAGTCACATTTTGGTCCAAAAAGGAGGAAATTTCTGCTAAACAGATGAGTGTTTAAACCAAGACGACCAAAATAACAAAACTGCAAAATCATGCAATTCTTAACTAAAAATATAATCATTAGGTGGAAGCAACTGCAAAAAAAAAGAAATAGAAATATAAGGCAAATAAATGACTGGAATTACCAGACATTTGCAATATTGTTCCTTCCAATTCGAACTAAAAAATTTTTATTTTGAAAGATTCAATTAAAAATTTAACGTTTTTAATTTAAATTTATTTAAATACAGAGGTCCTCAAATTTGTATTGGAAATTGTTTAATACAAATTTTGTATCAAAAATTAAAAGTTACTCTGGAAATTAGAAAAATCAACAACAAAATTCAATCTTTATATAAAAAATTAAACAAATTTTTTGTTTAGAAAATTACAAATCTCACAAAGATTTGTGAATAACTAAACATTTGTATGCATTTTTACGAATACATACGCCTGGAAAAACTAGTAACTTTTCATATTTTGTTCTTAGAAAATTAGAAATTTCTACACATAATTAGAAATCAATCAAATTCTCTACGAATTCATTGGAAATGCTACCAATCCAGAATTACGGTTGAGTTTTTCATAAATTAAATTTTTATTCATAAAAATGACGAATTTCAACTAAGATTAATTAATACCTAATTACATATTTAAATGAAAAATTAGGAAAATTTAGAATCCCAAATTGCTAATTTTCTACAATTTTATATATAATTATTACCCTCGTAGAATGATTTAGTTTTTTGTAAGCAATTTTTCCAAAGTGATCAGGTGTCCTATATTTGAAAATTTCTTGAAAACTGCGAGGGATCCTTGAAAAATGACAAAATTTGACGGATTTTCTAACAAACTTTCTACGAAAAAGTTACTGACTCAAAAATACATTTTTTTAAATTTGTAGAAATTTTCATAAAACTTCACTAAGTTTTCATTTATATACATATAAAATGTTTCCACCAGATAAAGTGAAGGGTTTTTAAATAATAATTGTAAACGATTCTCACTAATATTATAAAATTTAAAAAGTATTCTGGAATAATAATCAAATTATTTTTATTGAAAAAATAAATTTATATCAATTTCAAAGTTCAAAATTCGTCGTGAAGTACTGTAATAATTATTATGATTTTGAAAACGTTGCGAATAAAAAAAATCCAGATTACTTTTAAATTCCATGACTTTTACAGCCTAGATATATTAGAATACTTTTCAGCTGAAAAATACCATAGTTTTAAAGACTTTTGAATTGAGATAATCGATCATTGTACTCTTTCAAATTCAGAATTCTATTTTCAAAAGTAAATGTAAAAATTTCTAAAGAAAAAGTCACTATTACGAAAAGTAATTTACTTGTAACCATGCTAAAAAACAAATAATAAAAAAAAAGAACTTACGCCTCGAACCAAACGTAAGATGTATAAAGAATTCCTGATTTCTTTCATTGACGTCTGTATACTGCCTCCACATCAATAAATCTTTTTGGCGATCGATTGGATATTCCTTTCCATCTATACCATCAAAGTCTTCGTCGCTTTCTTTACTGATCAGAGAAATGTTACCATTAGACAAATAATGCTTTTCAATCATCTTATCTGTCGAATTGTTTAAATTGTTCAGAGAAAGAGATTTCTTATTTTTCTTAATGTTTTTTGTACTGATAGCTTGGCTTGGAACTTTCTTGCTAAACTTTACTTTGCTTACACTGCTCAAACCCAATATTTTACTATCTTTCTTGAGCGACTTAGAGGGATTTTTCTCAACAGTGAAGCTACTAGTAGCAGAGCTTCCAATACTCAAAGATTTGGACTCCAAATCTTCTTTACAGAGCATTTTATCTAGAGTTAAATTATCATCTTTATCGCCGACCATCATTTTGTTCATATTGAAAATGAGCGAATTTTTGGAACCAAACTCGTCTACACTGTTATTACATGAAGGAGCTGGATTCTGAATGTTGGTCCTCAATTTGTGAATACTCTGATCAGTCTTTGATGATGCAGATGTTTTTTCACAATCGGAATTCGATTTCTTCTTCATAACTTCTCCGAGATTGGAGAAATCGGTCCAGACATCTTTTTTGTCCGCAATATCTAACGGTGACATTTTTAATTCATATTTATTTGGATACCACTCAACACTTTCGTAGCTGGCCAAGCTTGTTGTTTCACTCAAGGACTCTAAATTCTTCAAGGAGTTGCCCGGACTTGATTTTAAAGCTTTTGAATAAAGCGAATCACAACTGTTTTTAAGAACGCATTTCCTCTTCGGTCTCACGCCGTCAATGTCGATGATAACCGGATCTTCTTCAATCTTACTGAGAGTTTGGAGGTCCCGATTCAGAACGGCTTTGTACAAGTCTCTCTGTAGTTCCGTTAGTGGCGCGTAAACAATTATCTCTTTTTTAGCAGGA
Organism: Belonocnema kinseyi; assembly: GCF_010883055.1. Taxonomy (NCBI): domain Eukaryota; kingdom Metazoa; phylum Arthropoda; class Insecta; order Hymenoptera; family Cynipidae; genus Belonocnema; species Belonocnema kinseyi. Next base: position 65,651,497 of record NC_046666.1, on the reverse strand, counting down.
ATTTCCAAGCAGACATCTGTCTTGACACGTCTAAGCATAAAGGGTTTCAAGATTTCACGAAGCGATGCGACAACTTTCTTTTCCTCTTCTTGCCGGAGGAACTTCATAGTGCCCTCCTCATGTTGCAGTTCCTTCACATCGAACCAAGATTCAAAAACTGCCAAGTCATTGAAGATGTCGGGGAGGAGGAAGTTTAACAGAGACCACAGCTCAGCCAAATTATTTTGCAGTGGCGTACCGGTTAACAGTAATCGGTTCATTGACTTTAACATTTTTAAAACTCTGTGAAATGAATAAAGTAATTAAAAATTGTAACAATTTTTCCGCAGATATTAAAAAGTTACAAATCAAGCTTTCGAAACTAGACAGTTTTTTATTTAACCAGGATGTCTACTCAAATTCTGAAAAAAATCCCTGACAATTCCAGGTTTTTTCCAGGTATCTGAAGTTTTTCTAGGTATAAATTTGCAAAATTAGATACCAAGATGATCTTAAATATAATAGCAACATCTATTAAATAAATAATACTAAGAACATAAGTAATAATTCCTTGAATTTATCTTTAAAGTCCAGTGTATATTTAGGTGAAATTAATGTGGTCAAATGGCTTCAAATTCTTAACTTTTCAAGTAAAAATATTTAAGTTTCTACAAGATATATGAATTTTTAACCAAGTAGTTGAATTTTCAACCAAAAGGGTTAAAATTAAACTTAAAGAAAATTAAACTTCAACAAAAACAGTTACATTTACAATCAAATAGTTAATATTGAAAACAAAAGAGATGAATTTTCAAAAACAATAAGAAATTAAGCTTCAATGGTTGCATGTTTAACCAAATAGATGAATGTTCAAGTCAAAAACACGAATTTTTTAGACAGTTGAATGTTAAATCCAAAAGCACATATTTTATTTCTAAAAAGATGAATTTTCAGTAAGAAAGTTAAGGTTTCGATTTTAAAAAATTAACCCCTAACAAAATAGTTGCATTTGTAAACAAATATTAAATTTTTTAACAAAAACGTAAATTCTCAACGTTTTTAACAAAAAAGTTGAATCTTTAATACCATAGTTTGATTTTTAAACTACAAAACTGAATTCTTAACAAAAAATGTAATAGTAGATATTGCAATAAAAAACGATTAAATTTCAACCTAGAAAGATGAATTTAAACACCAACATGAATTTTTAAAGAAACAATTTAATTTTAAACGAAAAAAAACAATATTTTTTTACCGAAAATGGAATAGTAAAATTTTCAGTAAAAAAAATTTTTTTAAAAAAGATTAAAAAAAACTCAATTTTCAACAAGAAAAATTCATCAAAAATGTTAAACTTTCATCACAAAAGATGAATTTTCTATAAGGCAGTTGAATTTTTAACCTAAAAATAAGAATTTGCAAAAAAAAACTTTATTTTTAACCAAAGATTTTTTTTTAAATTTTTTATTTTTGACGAAAAAGTTAAATTTTCAGTTAAAAAACTATTTTTAAACAAAAAATTTTTTAAATTAAAATAGTTAAATTGTCATTCAAAGAGATGAAACTTTGACTAAAAAAATTAATGAATAAAAAAGCATTTCAAATTTTAACCAAGTAGTTGAGCTTCCAATTAAAAAATATCAATTTTTAACAAAATATTTAAACTTTCAATAAAAGAGATGAATTCTCTGCTGGAATGATAAATTTTTAACTGGAATAGTGAAATTTTAAGTAAAAAAAACTAATTTTTAACAAAGTTGTTAACTTTGCAATAAAAAAATTATTTCTTAACAAAGTGGTTCAACCTTCAACCAAGTACTTCAATTTTGAGACAAAAAATATTAATTTTCAAAGAAGAATATAACAGTAGGTATTTCAACTAAAATGACGAATTATTAACAAAATAGCTATCCTTAACCAAAGAAGAATTCATTTCAACCAAACAGTTTACTTTTTATCAAAAAATATGATTTTTCTCCCGAAATAGTTGAATTTTAAACCCCAAAAAAACTTAATTTTTTAATTTTCCTGATTCTTGTTTACCAAATTTATTATGGAAATTCTCTGACTTTTGCAAGATTGCAGCTTCCAATTTAAAATACAATTATTTAAGTACAAATGATCTCAAATTTTAATTGGAAGTTCAAATTGATCTTTTTTAATTTTTAGGTGCGCTTAATTTAAAATAGTATTTTAAAAAATTGTATCGGCCTTTAGATCGCTCTCGAATAATACCTAATAAATTAAATAATAGGACATTCATTTCTAATTGTGCAACTTTTAACGATATAAATTTAAAGAGAAAGAATCTTAAATTTCCAAATTAGCTGCCATTGAAATTGAATTTTGTTTTCATTTGGAGGTTTTCAAACAGAAAAATCATTTAAATTGAATATTTTAAAGCCAATTTTATTCCTCGGTTTATTTCAAGTTGAAAAACTTTACAAAAAGGACATTTCTAATTATTTGAAAAGTTGAAAGAGAAGCACTTAAAATTGTTCAAATATTAAAAGAAAATATTGAACGACTGCAGTTGTTTTATTTAGAAACTTTCAAAATAAAATAATTTAATTTAGAATGTTTACTACCTATCGTTAAATTATTAAAAAGGATCCATTTTTAAACTTCACCAGTTTAAACAACTTAAATTTAAACAAAGAAATGTTTAATTTTCTAATCAATATTTTTTCTCATTAGAATGCTTTCTATTTTCAACTGCTTCTTCTATCTTTAAATAAAGTTTAATCATTTTGAAAAATTCAGTTTAAAATTATTCAATTTTACACGCTAATATTAAAAATGACCCATTAGCTTATAAAATATGAAACTGAAATTATTAAACAAAATTTAGAATTATATAACTATAACGAATTTTATATTTCGATTACAAATTGTTTAATAATTTTCAAGTGTACCTAATTTAAAATTATCTAATTTAAGACATTTAAATCTTAAATGAGATTAAATTTTCGGTCGTTCTTAAATAATACCTATTAAATTATGTTATTGTGCGTTTTATGTCTAATTTTTCAACTTTGAACAATATAAATTAATAAGAAAAAAGAATCCTAAAGTCGCATAAAAGATTTAATATGCTTCTTGATTACAAAAAAATTAATTGCGTTCTTAATTTGGAGAATATAGACTGTCCATATATCTTAAGCCAGATACCGAATTAGTCAAGATCTCGTGACCCATTTTATTTTATAGTCTATAACTCTCCAGTGTACGATATGTGCGTTGGAATAAACGATTTATTTAAAGATCACCTTGACACATTTGATATATTCAATACAACTCTGGCAAAATTTTGTTTAATCGTATCAATTGCATGAACTTAAGCTTCGTCCATAAATGACGTGTCATGCTTTTGTATCTTTGGATCATTAGCTCAACGTCTTTTTATGGACTAAGATTTAACAGTCTTAAATAATTTCGAATAATTTAAATTACAAAAATTTCAAACATTAATTAAATTAAAAATAAATTTATTAAATCTAGAGGCGTTACTCTTAAATTTCAAATACCACCAATCAATTTGAAATTATCTATTTTATAAAGTTCTGACCTAAAACTATTAAACTGAGAATTATGTAAATTAAAAATCCTAATTCTAAACGGAGAGAAATTTCAAGAGATTAATTCACGGAGCGTGGCCTAATGCCTGGAACTTCTCCGTGTAATCATAATTTTTAAAATTGACTTTGCATTCTACTTACTTTAAGCTTCCAAATTCCAACTAAAATAAAATTCTAGTTATTACTTTAAAAATTTGAAGTATGAGTAATTATAAAATGATCATACTTGACTAGCTGGCATTGATGATTTTTAATCCTGTGACCCTCGTCGATCACAATGTATCTCCACTTTTGCGTCCTGAGAAAACTTTTTTCCCATAAAGGTACTTCATATGTAGTTATCACAATGGGTTGCGTTTTATATCCATTCTCGACAAGATACTTTTGCTTAATCTTTCGATGAGCTGCTGACCTTTCTTCGGGTGGGCCGTGAAACAAAACTACCGGTAGACTTGGAGCGAATCTTTCAAATTCCAGTAACCAATTTGGAATAGTTGAGAGTGGTGCTACGATCAGAAATGGACCGCTGTGGCGGTTTTCTATGAGTTCACAGAAGAGAGCAATTACTTGAATCGTTTTTCCAAGACCCATTTCATCTGCCAAGATGCCATTCAAACCATTTTTATAAAGAACTTTCAACCACTTCAAACCCTCTATTTGATAATCCCGTAGTTCACCAACGAAATATTTTGATGGCGTGAATTCCACTTCATCTTCCGTTGCATTGAGTGACACATCTTCAATCTTCTCTGAAACTGATTCTAGACTTGAATCAGGATTATCGTCTTCCTCATCTTCTTGTAGAAAACGTTTTTTCATTTTTTTTCTGTCCCGGAGTCTGCTTGTAGCCTGAAATTATAGTTGGACCTATATATTCTGAAACTATGTAGGACATGTTAATAAATTTATACGTACGTTGGTAGTTACGAAATCTTTTAAATCGTGTTCCTCTCTTGGCCTCACGTTCCTTCTAGGTCTTTTTGCCGGTGGAGAATTTTCCTTTGGTATAACGACTTTACGTTTGGTCGGCATTTTTTTCGTTGGTGCCTTTATCTCTGGCGGCTCTTCCTGCGGCAACATCGAAGTTGACGTTTTGGTAGAATCGTCGTTCTTTTTCAATATCAAATTAGCGTAGAATTGACTTTTATCCAGTAGATGCATCAAGCGTTTATATCTGCGTTCCGAAACCTCGCGATTATATTCTTCTTCGGCGAGCCGCCTCTTCTCTCTTTCTTCTTCAAGTTTCCGTCTTTTCTCTTCTTTTTTTTGTTGAAGGAGAGCGAATGCGTTGTGCTGTGTATCAACGACTGCAGATGCAGGCTTTTCTGATTCATTGTTTGAAATTGTAGATTCTATAGAGTAAAAATTTGTATTCCTAGTTTAGTGCTATATATCATTTATATTTTATACAGAAAAAACTAAAACTCATGCTAACTTTTTAAAGTTTTTGTCTTAAATAACTATAAGCCCATCTGGCAGAAAAAAAAGAAAAAAAATTTGCCTGGTGCGCAGGCATAAACTTGAAGCTTTTTTTCTGTCCACAATTTTTGCCTATTTATCATTCATCGCACCTTGCATATTTTCACCCCGAAACGGAATTTTCGATTTTCCAGAAAAATTCAAAAAGTTGTTACGATGAGTGGCGTAGCCAACGGTCAAGAACTCCTTAATAGAAAATTTTCAGAACCCTAATGAAACTATTCATTTCGGGAACACAAAATGTGAAACATAATAATGTAAACCTTAAGCCTGAAAATAATACTATAGAAAATCTTCCCATGACGAAACCGCAATAAAAACTAGCATTATAAATCTATTTTCCTAAACGCTAAAACCAAAATTTATCGCAGATTATAGACGAGCACAAACAGCCGGTAACGTATGGTACTCATTGTAGAATGAAATGAGTACCCATTTTCGTAAATGAGTTTCTCAACACATAGTTTAATTAAATAGATTTGAAAAGAAAGCAGAAAAGTGTTCTGTTTGCTTAAACGTAGACACTTTTAAACTGTCAGTCAATGGGAATGTGTCGAGAAGAATCAGTGGTGTGAATACCAGCAAAACAGACGAACATGTCAATACTCAATATTTAAAAATTAAAATAATCTCAGTTTGTATCTGTACGCAACACAATGTCATGCAAGCGAACTGCTGGCACTTCCATGTGGATCTACGTAACGAAAAAACTGCGTGGTCAACCAATCAATGAGGAAATTTTAAATTTGGGAAATTCAGAAAATTTGCATACAAACGCTAATGTATTTCTCAATGGTATTAGATCATTTAATGTCTATCAAATTTCTTTGGATAAAAAATTTTTACACTGAACTAGCCGAATAGCAAATCTAGTTAATATTGCTGCCTTATTTATTATATAATTAAAAACATTGGAATATAAAATAATACTATACTAGATTGAACTATTATTATTCATATTATTGTTATTATCAGACTGAGTGAAATATTAAATAAACATTTTAAAAGTTAATGTTCAAATAGGAATAATATAATAATAAATACGATATTTACCAATTTTATGCCTTACTATCGTACCCTAATTTTGTCCCTGTAAGTAGTACCTCACTTTCTGTTCAGACATGGAAACCCCTCAATTTGTCAAATCCTGGTTACGATAATCTTGTAGGGTGTTCAAAATGCAACGTTTTTTTTTTTTTAAAAAGTATTTAAAAGACTTAAAACGCTCCCACTTTTTGAACTTTCATCTAAAGTGGTTGGCTAACGAACATTACCGTAATTTGAGGACCCTTAAAGAGTATAACAAATTCCAATCCAATCTGTCAATTCTTTTGAAAGTTATCATATCAAACTAAAAATCTACATACACACGAACAGAGTGGATTTGGGGGGTCTGAAAACGTGGGAATACACAACTCTTTCGGTTTATGAACAAACTTTTACGTCATTTAAAAATTTGTTTCGATACCCGTGTGTTCAATTCGATGGTTCAATTCCAACATCTTCTTCTAAAAATTATTTATTGAAAAATTAATTCTGAGAATGAAGCATTTTTATACCATGTTAAATACATCAAAGATATCTGAATATTTTCTATTGAAAAAAATCTGAGTTTGAACCAAAGAAGTAATGAGAAATGTTTACTTAAACAACGGCATGCATTTATTAATGACTTATAGAGAATATAGTCATAGTCCGGCTACTCATGGCTTTGAAAAAACTACACTCTCTAGGATGATAAATCAACAATTTTATCTTTTAAAATTTTCAAGAATCATACCTTTAAAAAATGGGACAATGGGCTAATATATCTCTCATCAGCTAAAGAGAAAATCAGACCTACATAATTCCTCTCTATAAAACAGACGATTTTCCGAAATATGGACAATTTTATTATCAAATATTTGGAAATGTAAGAAAAATATTAAGATTGGTTTTAATTTGGATATCTAAATTCCCTCTCAAAGTATGTGCATGTGAGCCTCAATCACCTTTAACTAAAAAGTAGTTAATAACTAAATTAGTTTTGCTCGTGTACTTTAATTTTTTTGTAGCATTACGTCTACCAGAAAATAAAATAAAAAATTTTCAAAATACATTTTTAACATAACAGCTCCCCATCCTACAGGATTTTTCGGTTAAATAAATATATATTTTTTGTAAAAAAAAAAAATAATTGAATGTTACCTATTTCAAAAAGGGCTCGACACTTTTTTTAATTGAATGATTAAATGAATGGCTGGAATTCAAAAAGGGGTATCCACATTTTTTCACAGGAGACAGGAAAAACGTTCGTATTTTGCCATTTTCATACTTTAAACAACAATCATTTTTATGTTAGGTGGCTACGCTACACAAACGGTACAGAAATTTGAGTTCATTATTTACAAAGTTATGGATTTTATCAGCATTTTCGCAGCTCGAGAGGATAAACCGCAGGGGTAGCGGCGGCCAAAAAGGATAATCCAAATATCGAGCGTCCTTTTCCACGATTGGATAATTTGAAAAAAATTTGTCACGGCGTATGTTATTGCTTATGAAATTTTGTTTAGCCATTTGTATCTGCGATTTACATGAACAAATAAAAAATTGAATTACAATGACTGAAGAATTATTTTTTTGCAATGAAAAAATCGTATGAGCCGTATAAGAATTTGATAATTTCATTGTATACAAAATGCAAAAATGAGTATGAGAAATCTTTGAATCATGAAAAAAGTAAAGATTAGTTCAAATAAATTTGAGGAACTGTAATGAACTTTCAAAATAGAAGAATATAACTGAACTCGATATGACAAGTGTGAAACCGCTCATCACTTTCTTCCGTAAATAATTACAAAAATATTATGAGTGATTGAGAAGAGTTTCACAAAGCACTCACGAGTTTGCCCGAGAAATCTGGGAACTAGGACGTAGGTTCGTCTTTACGTGGCTCGCACACACTCGCACCTAACCGCTCGGTGCATATGTGCACGCGTATGTGTGGATTGAATTCGTCGGAAGAGTGACTATAATTTTTATTACACCTACATTGTTCAGCATCGATGGCTGCACGTGTTTACGCACTCATGGTTTATGTTTAGAAACTGTCGAGTTCGAGGTTTCAAATCCTCAGAGTTGTGCGAATTTATAAATATAAATTATATCGCACAAATGAAATTTTTCCCTTTTTATATTCAAGTCTAAAATGTTCAAGAACTGTTCGTAAGAAATTTGAACTGCTCTAAAAAAGTTCTAAATTTATCCATACATTTTTCATAGAAATAAGGTTTTGATGTTTGATTTTTTTATCTCGTATCCGAGACCTAGCTACAAGTTCGTAACTTTTTTACGGATAAATTTTTTCCGTGTGGATTCGCGGGTCGGTGTGTTTTTCACCCGATCGGATTTGTCTTAGCCAATTTTAACGGTAAAAAGATCAAAATTGCACCAAAATGTTTAGAAAATTGCGCTGAACAACAAATTTCCTTGCAAGGAACAAAAAAATAGCTAAATAATGTATGTAGAAACCGAGAAATTGAGCGGTACTTACCTGACTTGATAATTGTTTATACGCAGCTGAGAACGTGAAACGCGATACCGATAACACATACAGGGTTTGTCCGGAAAGTAATAGGACTGATTTTCTTCCGCCGCGACTATACTTCGGAGCGTGCGCGCACCGCCGGGATTTGTAGAGGTCGTTCCTAGCTAACGAACGAGCGGCTGGTAAGTTGTCTTCGAGCACTTGGAGAGTCAGGACAGGCATTTTCACGCGACGTGTTTCTATAAGTGATGCAAGCCGAAAATGCAGCGTTCGTTAAAGCAGAGGTACGCGATTAAATTCTGTGTGAAACTCGGTAAATCTGCAATAGAGACGTTTGATATGATCAAGCAGGCTTACCCAGATGTTGCTTTAGCAAGAAGTGGTGTGTTTCGGTGGCAGCAGGCCTTTTTAGAGGGCCGGGAAGAGGTCGCCGATGAAGACCGTGCTGGAAGACCTTCGACTTCGACAAACACCGACAATGTGACTCGTGTGCGCAAAGTATTGAACTCAGACCGTCGACTGAGTATTCGTTTAATTGCCCAGATGTTAAATTTATCAAAAGAAGGGTCAATCGGGTCCGGCAAGGCATCGCAGCCGCCTGGAAGTTGCACCATGACAACGCCCCGGCTCACACCGCCTTTCTTGTGAACAGCTACCTGACCAAGGCCGGCATCCCAACGCTTCCGCAGCCGCCCTACAGCCCAGATGTTGCCCCCCCCCCCAGACTTTTTTTTGTTTCCTCGCCTGAAAAGGCCGACGAAAGGCAAGCATTTTGAGACGACAGAGGGGATACAAGCAGCATGCACCGCGGCTCTCAAGGCTATTCCGGAGAATGGCTTCCGTGACGCCTTCAATGCTTGGAAATCGCGCTGGCAGCGCCGCATCGACGCAGAAGGAGCCTATTTTGAAAGTTTTTAAAGAATTGTAACGAATGGCTCAATAAATTTTTCTAAATCGACTCATTCCTATTACTTTCCGGACAAACCCTGTATCTTTGTATCCGTCTAAATACCAATAGGTTAGAGTCTAAAACACCCGCATGGCAGCCTGATGCACTTTTTCTCTCAGAACCTCGGAACAGTACAGAAAAATCCAGAGCTTTCATAGGAGTTAATGAAGGGTTACCCCCTTTTGGCCGCTAGTTATACCCAGGGTCACCACCATCGTTAATTTTGAAAATTTATTATAAAAAAAACTCAAATGAACTTTGCATTTCTTCAAAGGGCTATAGATGAGGGTTTTGTCAGAGAATTTAAAAGTCAAAAAGTGCACTTCGAAAATGTTGAGGGTTACCCCGTTTTGGACGCCAGTCATTCAAATATTTAAAACATTTACAAACTATCCTAAAGTAATAAAAATAGAAAATCTTACCTATTAGTAGCCCTGAAAACGTCGACATTTGACGGGCTCCACGAAAGTCATTTTTCACATAAAATCAATACTTTTTCATTATGATGAGAATGCAATAAAGAAAAATCCAGAGCAAAAACGCTGAAGTAACCTTAATGACAAAAAAAAAAAAAAAAAAAACATTTTTTGCCGTATATTATTCAAAGCCTTAAATGAAAGCCTTTATTAAAAGCCTCCGCAAAACGCACAATTTTCAACTTATGCAAATCTTTTATAATACTTTCTTATTCAGTTTTTAATGTAAAATAACACTTCCAAAACAATAATTTTAAATACGTGAAGCAAACAAAATTAATTTTACTTATTTCGAAAGGGCAACATTTTTCTGTTACTTTAAATATTTAAAACGTATAAAACCTATCCAAAAGTAACTTACAAAAATTTTCCCGCTTCGCGGGCATATTCTCATAGTACGCTGTGCACGCGGCTCGTCTCGCTCACAAGCTTGAGCGCGCCTAAGGCGCGCGACTGTTGGTTTTCGCGCTCGATGATATATTTATCTCGCGCTCCGCGCACTATAATGTATTTACCTCGCACTCCACGCTCGGTCTTTTATATTCCTTATACCTGTGCACTGATAGTGACTTCTTTTTTGTTAAAGCTCCTTCGGCTTTAACGAATACATTCTCATCACGGTCATAGCTGGTTAGCGTTTTATGCTGAGAAGTTCAGCCAACCTTTAGTAGCGTTGTGTTAGATGGGAGTTCATATGATCTCATTTTTACATTCCCGGCCCACATTGGAAAAAAATGACATTTTTGGTTCAAAATAACGTACAGCCCACAAATATTGGGCGATTTGAACAAAAATTTTAAAAAAAGCTGTTAAGACGTCTAAGAGAGTTGTCGAGTCTGATTTTTCAATTAGTTATTCAATTTTTTATAAATAAACAAACAAATATGACATCTATTTGACGTTCACAGTGTTCGTCAATAACAGGAAAAGTGGTGAAACCGCCTAAGTTTCACAAACTTATATTAGCTAAAGATATTCCAATATTATATATATTATTAAACAACAAAATTTCTTATAAAGAAATTATTTGTTAAAAAAAGGTGTTTTATGATTTTCTATAATCATACGTTTTTTCTAGTTATATTGCAAGCTTTATGAACAAATGCAGTAATCAGGCATTTTTCGACAGAAAAATTCGTTTTTTTTTATATACATGTTTTAAAATTTGGAACTTTATGATATTTGCAGCAAAATTTATAATTTGTTTATTAATCTTATGATCTTTTAAACAAATTTAATAAACAAATGCATTATTCGGGCATTTATCGGCAGAAAAATTCGGTTTTTTGAATGCCAGTCTTTTCAGATGGAAACTTGATAGGAATTTCAGCAACAGTCATAATAAGTTGATAAATTTGATTATTTCTTTTAAAAAATTTGATGAACAAATGCATTAATCAGGTGTTTGTCCACAGAAAAATTCGTTTTTTCTATGTCAACAGTTTTAATTAGGATGTCGTAAAAAATAAATTTTCTATCGACAGATGCTCGAATAATGCATTTGTTTGTTAAATGTGTTTTTAAAAATCATAAAATGTGTCAACTCACCATGAATGTTGCCGAATTTATTATGAAGATCCCGATTAAAAGCCTGATATCGAAACAAAAAAGAATTGTTCCGTCGACAGATGTCCCAATAATGTATTTGTTTATTAAATTCGTTTTTAAAAAATCATAACATTGATAAAAATTTATAATTTTGCTGAAAATGTCATGAAGTTTCCAACTGAAAAGACTGCCATTAAAAAACTCGAATTTTTCTGTCGACGAACGCGCAAATGATGCATTTTTTATTAAATTTGTTTAAAATTTCATAAGATTAATCAACAAATTATAACTTTTGCTACAATTATCATAAAATTCCGAATTGAAAAAATTGACATAGAAAAAAACGAATTTTTCTGTCGAAAAATGCCTGATTACTGCATTTGTACATTACATTTGTTTATAATATAAACAAATACGCTTATGTAGAAAAATTAGTTTTTACAAAGATATTAGCAAAATAGAGTAAAAATGGACCGAATCCCATGCATTTGTTCTATTGTTTTTCCCTCAGCAATCAACGAAGAAGTTATCTGGTAATTGAAGTGAAAATTATGAGGTATTTTCACTGCAACTATAAGCTAAATTCACTTTAGCGAAAGCTGAAGAGAAAACAATGGACCTAATATATGAAACTAAACTTTATTTCTGTAATATCTTTGTAATAATTCATTATTATTATCATTTTATCATTACATTAAATAGTAATTAAAAAATATAAACTATTTTTCAAATACAGTTATGTAGAAAAAATTAGTTTATACGAAGATATTAGAAAAATGGGGCAAAAAGGAACCAGCTTACTTCACTTAATTGATTGCTGAGGGGAAAACAATGGACCAAATGCATGGAATTCGGTCTATTTTTGCCCTTTTTTGCTACTATATTCCTAAAAAGTAATTTTTTCTATTTAAGTGTATTACAAAAATAGTTTTTATTTGTCAAGAGCTATTCATTCAGTGACATGATGAAATGATAGTCATTATTATTCTTTACGAAGATAACACAAAAATTAAGTTTTGTCCCATGCATTTGGTACATTGTTTTCCCCTCAGCATTCAACGAAGATAGCTGATGATGAAGTGAAAATGCCTAATGGGAGAGACTACCGCTCGTTAGGAGGCGCTATCGCACTTACACAAGTACCCGCGAAAATTATAAAATAAGAGTGGAAAAAATAAAAGGTCTTAATGAAAAGTTGAACTTCAAAGTCGAAAAGTATTATTGAAAAGGAAAAAGAAAGGTTTGTGAGAGAGGCAAGATTTGAACAGTAAATAACCTACCTTGCCTGCTATTGGTCAAAATTGATCTTTCTATCAAATCTTTTGTTTCTTCTTTAATAATACTTTTCAACTTTGCAGTTCATCTTTTCGTTAAGCTACAGTCCACTTTTCATATTTTGTGTCATTTATTTTTTATCATTTTCTTTTAAAAACTTTACTGTGCTCACTTTTGAGTTCGAATTACGCGGCCGTTTATGTAAGTTCGGTAGCGCCTCCTAACGAGCGGTAAACTCACCCATTATGAAACACTTGTGTATGTTTCTTAATTTGTATTAATTATTACCCCGCCAAATGAAAAGTAGACAAAAAGTTGAAAATTTCAGAAAAACTCGCAAATATGTAGCATAAACATAGGAGAAGGTAGTTATAAAGAAATAATTATTTATTTAAGCAATAATGTTTGCTAAATTGTATCAATTGTCACCTCACACTAAGTGAGACAAAACAAAATCTGAAAATTTCAGAAAAAACCTTCAACTTTCTAGCATTACTCTATGAGAAGATAGTTATAAACAATAATAAATTGTTCAAACAATCTCGTTTGTTAACTTGCATTAATTATTTTATCACTAAGTAAAAAGTGGCTAAAAAATGCTAAATTTTGTTAACAAAACCGCAATTATCTTGCATTAATATAGGACAAGATAATTATGAACAATAATTTCTTGAAATAACTATGTTTTTAAAACTGTACTAACTGCTCCCTCGCTCTAACTGAAAAGTTAAAAATAAGTTGAAAAATTTGAACAAAAAACTGCGACTTTCCAACTCTATTGTAAGAGTAAATGGCTGAAAACAATTTTTGTTAATATATAATTATCAGTAGAAAGAAGTATTTCATCCATTAGAAACAATTTGTATTAAAAAAAAAAAACTAAAAAAAAACACAATTATCGCAAAAAAGTAGCGATATCCAATTTGACACTTCTGGGGTTTTTTCGGACTCTAAACAAAATTAGGGGAAACCCCCTTGCAGTGGATGATGCAACCTACAGTGAATAATCATTAATTGCGAGCACAAGTAAAAGAAAAATAATCAAATTTAATTTATGAACAGGTAAAGTATTTACCATTAATTAAATTTATTTATTTTACATGTAATAGGAATTATTAATTTGTATTCTATAACCAATTATCACGAGAAAAGTTAAGTTTTAATTCGACTCACATAATATATTAACGATTCTGAATAAAATTTGTAAAAACGTATTTAAATATAATTTTTTCACGCATTTATTTTCTTTGTTTATACAAACAAATTTAGGAGCAATATAAATAAAATTTTGAAAACCAATACATTGTTGGACGGCCCTATTTGCCCACCATGCACTAATGTTTGATATTTTATTTCGACTTGTTTGTTAAAACAAAAGCTTAAGTGGCCGGTACCACCGAATTCTCTTCTAATCATTAAATTAGGTTCGCAAATTCAAAGCGAATTTTTGCATAAATCGAGGCCTGAATTAACGCGAATTTTCCAAGAGTTTCCGCACTAAATTAATCCAAAATATTTTCACTTAGAATAATTAGATGTGCTAAATTTTGCCGAGTTTGCTATTTGATAAAAGAAATGACAAACTCATTTTTTCGGTTCTTAAAAAAAATGTATTCTTTTGATTTCGGCTAGATTGTACAGTCTAGGAAAAAAAAGGATGAAAGCACGAAATAATCAAAATGGATGATTTCAAACTGAAAGAAACATGATTAAACATATAATTATAATACCAAAGAGTAAAAAAAGTTCTTCATATTTCCTATTTATAGAAACAGATTATTAATGCCATTTTTTCGATTACAAAGAAAATTTAGTATCAATGACCCGTTTTACGATAAAAACTGGCTTGCTTTACTTCATTTTGTCGAGCTTTGTCGCAAAAATAATTATTAAAAAAAAGTTAGTTCCTTAAAATAATAAAAACTTTAATACCTGCAATAGAGCCGGCTATGCTGGAAAATCCCGAGTCGTCTGCCAGGTCGAGTTTTACAGGACTGACCAAATTTCTTTCATTCGTTGGTTGCGGCGCAGTAAAACAATCTTCTTCCTGTTCCTCCATTTTTCGCCTAAACCCGTCAATCTGCTATCAAACTGATCTTATTTATCAATTACGATACGTCCTGCATAGACAGAAATAAGTATCAAGAACGATGAGCAACGATAATATTGACCAAAGACAAACTGACAAAGAATTAGATGAAAAATGGCAAATAAATGGTCGTCAGCTCGCGTGCCTCTTGGTGCCTGTTCTGTTGCCCGGTTTGCGGCTGGCGCTAAATTTTGACAGCTGATCCACTACCAACCTAACGAAAACAAACAATCGAAATAAATGACCAATCAACCAAAGTGGCGCGTGTATTTAAAATTAAACCCTATTTTTGAAGTACTAGATACGAAGGAAATTACACTTAAACAAATTAAAGACAGCATATGGAAAAATAGAAGAGATAGTGGAAAAATGTTCATATTTTGATTTTTTTTAGGTTTCTATCGTTTTTATTGTTATTTATCTGAAAAAGTTATGTTCGCTCACTCAATGTTCTTTAAGGTCTTTAACGTAAGGACCGTAAGTACGGTAAATTCAGAAAGGAATTTGTTGGACTCGCACGTGCTTAAACACCTGTTGGACTTTCCACATATTTGTATTTCTACTTTATTTTGTAAATGGTAATTATTTTACTTGAATAATACTTATGTTAAAAATGAAGTCACCAAAGGACTGTTTTTTTAAATATTTATATATATCTTTATTGGATAGTGTGAAATTTGATGAAGCCTGAGCCTATGGGGTTATGTACACTTTTTAGTACAATTTCTTGGAAATTTTGGAAAAAATTTATATTATACTACCAAAACGGTTGAACTTAGGATTTACATAATTAATCTTGTTCATGAAACATATTTGATTTGATTTATACTTAGAAAATAAATCAAATTTACCATACCTTTTTTCAATGTTAACACGTGCCCCTGGGCTCTTGAAATTTACATGAGGTTTTAAATGGGAAAAGCTTGGTTTTCAAAAAAAGTGCTTATAAACTTTGTGGGAATTAAAGTATAGTCGCCCCTTCAGAAATGTTGAAGAAATAATTTCAACCCAATAACTTTCAATTTTGACTCCACCAATTCCCTTTTATTGTGCCCGGAAAATGCGCCAATTTTTTTTGGAATTTTTCCAACATGAATAATTTATAATCGATAGGTGAAGAATTTTGGTAATTAGTTAAACAATTGATATTTGTATAAACAATTTTTTCTCCGTTAAAATCTGAAAAAGTTATTATTTTCTGGAATTGATGAAACAATTTACGATTGTTGGAAGTAATATATTTTTTAAGGATATTTGGCCATTAAGGGCATGCGACACAGTGGAATTCCTACATTACCAACCTCTTTTTTCTATTGAACAAAATTTTTTTTTGAACCATAGAACTTTTTTTGTAAATCAA
>NC_046666.1:65623763-65635138 GCF_010883055.1 Belonocnema kinseyi | reverse complement strand
TCATTTACCAAAAAAGTTCTATGGTTCACAAAAAAATTTTGTTCAATGGAAAAAAGAGGTTGGTAATGTAGGAATCCCACTGTGTCGCATGCCCTTAATTAAACAATTTTAGTTTGTTTAGACAATTTTTTTCGTATCCAATGCAAAAAGTTATTATTTTCTGGAATCAATGACAATTAACGGATGTCGAAAGCATAATATTTTTTTACTCAAGGATATTTAGCAATATTTTAAGCACTGTTTTCTTTGTTTAAACAATTTTCTTCCCTGTAAATCGTGAAAAGTTTTTATTTTCTACAGTTACTAACATAATTAAAGAATGTTTACAGAAATAATTTTTTATTTAGGATTTTTCGCAATTATTTAAACAATTAATAGTCACTTTTGCTTTTTCATAGGGAAGGTGAAGAAGATACTAATTTTTCCGAATCCCTTACTCTATGTCGCTTATTATTCAGTATTTCCTTATCTCAGAACGTATATCATATGTGTTTTAAAGATTTAAATTTAATTGCTCTAAGAAAAGTATAGTCCTTTCTTCTCATAATATCACTTCTCTGTTCTGTTTCCTTTATATAATTTATAAAGGATCGGCATAAAAGTTATTTTTAATTCACAGATCCCATTAATCTGTGAGGGTGATTTTAAGAAAAAGGATTATTTTACATAGATCGATTAAATTTAATTGTTTATCAAAATTCCTTTTGTTTAAACAGTATGTAGCATACGTTCTAAGATGAGGACATAGTTAATAATAAGCGATATAGTGTAAGAGATTCGAAAAAAACTAGACTTTTCTCTATCTTCCCTATGAAAAGGCACAGGTTATTGATTATTAATTATTTAAATAATTGATAAATATCTTAACCTAAAAATAGTACTCGAAACGTTTGTTGAATGTGTCATTAATATGCAGAAAAGGATAACTTTTTACGAGTTACAGGAAAAAAATGTCGAAACAAATGAAACTTCTGAAGAAAATTACTAAATATCCTGAGAAAAAAATATTACTCTCTAAATCTGTTAATTGGGTCATTAATTTGAGAAAATGAATTTTTATAATTTACAGGAGAAGAAAATGAAACAAATTAAAATTATTTAAATATTTACCAAATACCATTGAAAAAAACGTTTCTCTTATCCTTCGTTCATTGTGACATTAATTTTAGATGATAACTTTTTACGATTTTAAGGGAAAAAATGGTTTAAACAAATGAAAATCGTTTAAAAAATTCCAAAATATTTGAAACAAGAAGTACTTGCTCTCGACATTCATCAAATTTATATCAGTTATCCCGAATGATATTAACTTTTCATGACTTATAAGGGGAGCATGAATTTGATAGAATACTAATATTTTGCATTTTTTTTTTGTTAATTTTCCGGATACAATAAAATGGTTCTAGGGTATTTACAAAAAGTTTATTAAAAGTACTTTTTTTGCCATTTTTTCGAAAACCAAGTTTTTTAAATTGCAAACCTCATGATAATTTCAAATAAAATTACAGATTTTCATTTTTCGGAAAAGGAACAAATTGGGGGGCTCGATCACCAAAAATCGAAAATCGGACTTTTACAAGTATAAATTTGGACCTCACTAATGCGGATATAATTGATATTGATTTCTATCAAAGCAAAATGGGCTAGTGTCCCTATACGCCTGTTGGATAGCTACTACAGCGCCACCAATTTGGAACTAGTGGGAAGAAATTTCAATTCAATATTAACAAGAAATCTTACAGTTAATAATTAATTTTAAGTCTTAGCTTAAGGGCATGTGATACTTCGTCGTGTGGTCAGTCGGGTACAGTTCCTCCTGCTTTCTTCCCACAAAAATGAGATTTTTTAAAAACTGAATACGGAGATGCTATAAAATATCATAACGGACGTCCCCGGACTCTTTTTTGAGGTGTAATAAAAAAATTTTATTCTGCTAAATAAAAATGTTATGCCTTATTTTGAGGTTACGTCGTTTTTCATCTCTGCCTTTCCGATAATTTGGAAATTATTTATTAAATAAACTTTTTTAATTGCCTGCAAACAAGGTTAGCTCCGGGAGATTAGTTACTATGATTATTTGTAATTCCAAAGTTTTCTGCCAAAAATATTGTGTAGTTTGGAAGTAACGCTTGGGAGAATTGTAACACACATAACCTCGAAATATACACACGTTGTTAACAAAATCAAAATTTGTTTGAAAAAAAACACAAAAAAAAGTTTGTGTGGACGTCCGTTAGCATGTTCGATATCATTTCCCAAATTTTTAAGACAAAATATTTATTATTCTAGAAAAAAATCCGGGGAACCTAAAACTGGAAATATCGACAATTTTTTAAGTATCACATGCCCTTCAGATTTTTTCATAAAATAAATTGATATTCACTGCTCTTTTCATTAAAATTGCTAATAACCCAAATTCTTAACCATTTCAATATGTATTTTTTTAAATAAAAATCCACTAAAGTCTTATACTTTTCTGTCAATAATTTCTTATTGAAAATGTAATAATATCATAACCGAACGAGGCAATTGTTGAAAAAAAATTCTGAAGTTTATCATATTTTTTCAAATTCTTTTACAATTATTTAATATTTTTTTTGTTAATTTAGAAATTATTGCAATTATTATGATATAGTGATAATCTGATTCAAAATCAAAAAATTATATTTTTTATTTCATACTAAAATATTTTTTTAATTTCGCTCTCACGCAAAACGTGCGATGTGAGGGCATATAATTGCCGCACGCTGTGATGCACGTCATGCACACATAGTGTGCTCACTTTTGGTAAACATTTATAATGTCGTGCGGCTACTGTACGCCCTCACGCACTGTTATCTGGGATATATCAAATCCTTTTTACCACAGCCTGGAAAGTTTCTATTGAATTCTAATTGTGGGGAAATCTTATACTTTTGAGGAATTTTGTTATATTATTAAAAATGGTAAGATTCCATTTTTTCACATACCGAAAAAAGCATTACACGTAGAACTGATTGGACAATACAAAAAGCCAAAAAAGTGAATTTTGTCAATGTCGTGGGCTAGCCCCTTATGGTTCCCGACCACTCGTTTGATAAAAGTCTGGAGTAGATAAGACTTCATAGAATAATGCTAATGAGAAGATGTTGATAGAAAAGTATAAGATTTCTCGACGGATACAATTTCATAGAATTACAATGAGAAGCTATTGCTATACTTTTTTTAATAAATAAATTACGAATTTTCGGATTATATGATTTGATGTAAGTTCTGTATAGGTAAGATTTGATAGTGTCCTAATGAGAATCTGTTGATAAAAAAATTGTAAGAATTATCGACGGATAGAAAAGAAATTTCCGGCAATCCGAAACATTGGATTTGATATAAGTCTTGTGAAGATACAATTTTATAGTGTTTTTAATCATAGATTTTTATTTGCGAAATTCATTTGATTGAATTATAGATAAGATTTTCATATAAGCTACTGATAGAATTAGATTTGTGAAGTTTGCTTAATAAAATTGTATAGGATTTCTATCAAATGTGCTTAGTAGTTTATCTAGATTCCACTTCTTGATAGACTTTGATTGCATTTTTCTTAAATGTATAAAATGTGATTCAATTTAATGTTTTCCCTGGATATTTTTTATTGACGGTAAAAAACTTTTTAAAATATTTCAAATGATGCATTATTCAACTTTAAAGATTTGAATCTGTAATTTAAATACCGTAGAATAATGTTTAAAACGGGGAATTTCATTCTGAGTCTTGAGTGTCCACCTTGCATTTATATTTATTATGTTCTAGGCAGTATTCGTCAGTCTACTAAACTAAAGCTGACTCAGAAAAATGACAGAAGCCAGAGAAGAACAAAGTTTCAACAGCCTCAAAGAACAGCTTTTCTCTGCAGTACAAACTGGAGACTCCGAAACAGTGTCTCGCATAATCACACCGGTCTCGAACAAAATCTTGAAATCATGGATTCCAGGCTGCGATTTAATATTCTGTGCTCTCAGAAATAAGCATTTAAAAATAACCAAATTCTTAATTACAGATGGTTTAGGAACCTACAAAGAAAAAAGGAACGAGGCGATTCTTCATGTAGCCACTCTCCATAGATATGTAGAAATTCTTAAAATGCTCATACGAGATCGAAAATGTACCAATTTTCAGTTAATAGCTCTGGAGGGTTGCCAGTAGTAGCTATGCTTGTTAAGCGAATGCCCGTCGATTTCGAAGTAATTAAAATCTCAGACTACTTTATAAGCATAGAACAGAGCATCAATAATAAAAGTTGGCCTTGTAGATTCACTCTTCTGCACTTTGCAGCGCAATTTGGAAACACCGATATAATCCCAGTACTCTTGGCTAGAAAGTCACATCTGAATCCAAAATCCAAAATTTTTTTGACTCCGCTTCATGTAGCAGCGTTACACGGACAATCGCAGGTTATTAGAATCCTTCTGCGGAGTGGTGCCAAGCACGACATGAAAGATAATGATGCAAAAACTCCATTGTGTTGGGCAATTGAGAAGAGTAGTATGGAATCAATGCAAATTTTATTGAAGAAAACGCTGGACCCCAGGCATTCTTCTATGACTTTAAAAAATGACAAAATGCTGATGTACTGTGCAGCTATTAGAGGAAACGAAGTAGTTATATAACTGCTCCTAAAGAATCACGCAGTCGTCAATGTACATTCTCCCATTACTGGCAAAACACCTCTTCATGTTGCAATCGAAAATGGAAGTGAGGTAATTGTTAAGATTTTATTAGAAAATGGTGCAATGCCAAATGAAGTACCAATTCAATGTTTACTACAGCCAGGGAGCGAGGCTTTACACCTTTGCATTTAGCGGATGAAAAGGGCTTTAAAGATATCGTTGAATTATTTTTGGCGATAGGAGTCCCTGCAAGTTTGAAGGCGAGCAATGGTGCGGAAGCTGTTCACATCGCAGCTCAAAAGGGAAATTTAGAAATAGTTAAACTGCTTTTGAAGCAGGGAGCCCAAGTTGATACTGTGGGAGAGAAGATCATTGAGCTTAGAATGTATCTTGATTCTGAACATGAAGATTCGAAGATTTACGAAGTGATATCGAAATATTGTGATCGCGATATTACGATTGTAAAGTGGAAAGAGGTTTATACTCCGCTTTATATTGCTTCTTATTACGGACATACCGAAGTGGTAAAAATGCTGCTTGAGAAAGGTAGCAATCCAAATGCAGTTTCGAAGCGCGTATTGACGCCTCTACATTCAGCAGCCCAAATGGGACATAAAGAAATTGTCCAATTGCTTCTCCAACGTGGAGCGATGTTCGAATCAAAAGGAGTAACTGATGTGCTGTCTTCTCTTCTTGCAGCTGTTGAAGGTGGACATGAAGGAATTGTATAAATACTCTTAAAGGAAGGCGTCGATGTGAAAAGATTATTTCAGTTACCATCCGTTTCAGTCTTAAGAGCGATTGAATATGTCTTTGATTCCAAAATTTATCATGCTGGAAATGGAGAGGAACTGAAAACTGGATACACCCTACTACATTTTTCTGCCGAGTCTGGAAATAAGAGGATTGTTGAAATGATATTAAAAAATGGGCCAGATTTAAACGTCAAATCGCAAAACAATTCAGCACCGCTTGATGTTGCAATGAAAAATGGACACACGGAAGTTGCTTGGAGTCTTTTGGAAGCTGGTGCCAACGTAAATTACACATGCAAGTAGGTTATGAAAGCCGGTTATTATAGTACTTCTTCCCTTTTTACCCTGGTTATGATATTTTTTGTTGGGTAAAATTTAAAAAGATTCAAGTAAATTTGTAATATGCAAAAGTAATCATTCATCTCGTTTGATTAAGAATTACATTACTGGATTGAAAATTAATTTTTTCAAGTAATAAATTAAATATTTGAAATTTATTTCAGAATTGATCCTTTTAATTAAAAATTGATATTCTTTAGTTGAAAATCCAACTATATAGCTGAAAAAATATCCTTTTTGGTTAAAAATATAACTGTTTGGTCAAAAATTCATCTGTTTTGTTTAAGGATTCAACTTTTTTGATTGAAAATTCGTCTTTTTTGTTGAAAAATCAACTATTTTGTTTAAACTTAAACTAACTAAAAACATTAATTTGTTTGACGATTCATAATTTTAGATAATACTCATTTTCGGGTTGAAAATTGAACAGTTTTATAGAAAATTCGTCTTTTTGGATTAAAAATTCACAATTTGGTATACAATTTAACTATATGGTTTTAAATTCATATTTTTGGTTAAAAATTCCATTGCTTAATTAAACATTCAAGTGTCTTATGCAAATTTAACTATTTGATAACTTTTTTGTTAAAAAATCATTTTTTCGGTTTCAAAATCCAACTGTTTTCTAGATAAATAGTCTTTTTGCCTTAAAAATTCTGTTGAAAATTGATGTGTTTTGTTGAAAATTCGTCTTTTGTTATAGAACATTAATTTTCTTGGTAGAAAATTCATCTTTTTTTTAATTAGACATTTAACTATTTGGTGGAAAACTCAACTATGTTGTTGAAAGTTGAACTACTTTGTTAAAACTTCTTAATTATAATTTCACATTTTTGGTTGAAAATTTACCTTTTTTGTTGAAAATTAATTTTTATTTCTGAGAATTTAGCTATTTCATTTTTGACTTGAAATTTATCCTTCATAAGTTTAAAAAAAGAAGTATTTGTTACAAAATTCATGTATTTTGTTGGTAATTCGTCTTTGGTTAAAAAATTAATCATGCTTGTTCAAAATTAACATTTTTGGCCGAGGATTCAATTATGTGGTTAAAAGTTCGTCTTCTGTGTTTCAGTTCAACTGTTTGAAAGTTTAATTTCTTTTGTTAAACATTAATTTTTCAACCAGAATATTTCACCATTCCATTTTTAGTTCTGAGGAGTTTTATGTCTTACATGTTGAATCCAATATGATATTTGCATTCATTTCATTTTAAATAATTGATGCCCCTATTATTCTCCTATATTTTTAAATATTTTAAAACTTTTGAAATGATTTCCTAACATTTCGGAAATGAATGTAGAAAATTGTAACGCAAATTTGATTAATTTTGCAATATTAACAAAATTTATAAAAATTCGAATAAGCTTAAGAAATATTTAGAAATGTTGAAAAGATTTAAAAAATATTTCAACATTTAAAAGATTTCAAAAATACAAAACAAAACTTTGCTTTTTGAAAATTTCCAAATAAAATTTAAAAGTTTTTTAATGATTTAAAATATCTTAAATTTTACAAAGGTTTATGAAAATTTGTACGATATTTTAAACAGTGTTTCCAAACGTCAAAAGGTCCTCAATATCTTTCAAACCGACTCAAATTTTTACAAAATTTTTGTAAAATTCTTTAACGTTTTCTAGATAATTTTGTTGACATAACTGAAATCTTCTAAAATTTTTTTGAGTTTTTACGAGAAACTTATATTTATATAACCTTAAAGTATATAAACAAAAAAACTTCAAAAATAAATAGTTCAGTAGGAATTTTCAATTTTTTATTACAAATTATTTTTCCGTTCAAATTATAATTTGCTGAAAATATATTTTTTTCCTGACTAAAAGAATAGTTTTTTGGTTTAAAATACAACAATTATGTTGTAAATTCATCTTTTTAGGTTGAAAGTTCATCTGTTTTGATAGATTTTTAAGCTTTTTTTTTAAATTACTGATAGATAAACGTTTATTTTCAGCCTGCTGTCCTTAAAAAATCGTCTTGCTTATACTTACATTTTCTTTCACATTTTCTTACAAACTACCTGTTGAAAATTAACATCCAACCACACCTTATCTCTTAGCCCGCTCGCTCTTACCATATAGCCTAGCCTTCCTCGCTTCACGTCGCAAGCATGTCACTACTTTCTCGCTTTGCCTCGCATTGCCAACCTCTGCCTCCGCGGCTAATACCTAAAACTTATCTCCAACTTACCCATCATCCCCTTCACCCATGCTATTGCCCTTTTGCCCCTATTTCATGCAACATTACCTCAATGTTTATCCCACTCCTTAACACCTCTTTACACTCCTCCAAACAGTGCACAACTTTTGCATCCCGTTTCCCTCACAATTCATATATCCTCTTTTTTTTTAGACAGCCAGAACCTATTATAATCATCCATGCACCTGCATCTGATCCTTGCTATAAGTTCCTGACTTCCTTTATATCTTTTCTCACGCAAATATAGCGCTCTATCCTTTGGCATAATCCGCACATAGTTCCCGTTAAACCTTGACTCCCTTATCCTCTTCTCCCCTCCTGCCTTCTCTCTTTTCAAGCCATTTTTTTTTAATCATCTCATATACCTTCCTTCTTCGTACATACTTGTCACTTCATCCATCTGCAATTCATTCGTTCTACAGTACTTTTTCCTTTACACCTCCATCTTCCCACCCCTACATTTGTTCTCCGTCTCCCACCAACACTCCCTAACCAGCTTACTTCCCCACACTTCTAACAATTTCTCCTTATATTTAAACGCTCGACTCCCCGTTATAACTCGTTCTTCCTGTCTCCCGCTTGACAATATAGTTAGGCATATTTCTTGCAACTATGCAATGTGACACAAATCACTAGTAAATCGAACAATTCGTCCCTCGTTCTTTTAATCCTCTCATCTCTCTTTCGTGTATCTGATCCCTGAAATGAATGTATAAAAAATTTCCTCTATTCCTCACTCTCTATCTTCTCACTTATACCCATTCTTCCTTTCTTAAACCTATTAATTATCTCTTCCCTTTTCGCAGTTCCTTCTTTCCACTTCCTGGACTTTCTTTTCACCTTTCTTTTCATCTATTTATATCCCCTATCCTACCACGACTTCACCACTCCTTTCTTCTTTTTTCTAAATACCTACACCCTTCCACTTTCTCTTTCAGATCCTCCCTTATCTCTTCCACCAACTCCCTCTCAAAGCTTACCTTTCCCAACTGTTCCTGATATTTATCTATCGCCTTCTTCGTACATGTCACCTTCTTCCGTAAAGACCCTTCTTCCCCATCATGCCGCCACTGCGAATTTCTCTGTCACCTCCCATCTTTGCATATTCATGATCACATAGTCTATCACCGATACCTCCCTCTTACTCAGATACGTGTATTCTCCCTCTTTGGCTCCTGTTGCCATACCATTCACCAGTACCACTATACCCTCCTCTCTTTCTCTTCTAGTAAGTCTTCCACCCTTTCTTTATTCCTTTCCATCCCATCCTTGTTGTACACAGTCACAAATTTATACGTTACCCCACCTATCTTTACTGCTCTAATTTGCACGCCCTCGCCCTCTTCCTATCCATAAACTTCTTTCTCTAATCTATCCCTAACCCCTGTTATAATTCCCCCACTAGCCCTTCCTTTCCTCTTTACTCCGATCGCCTTCTGGAGCCAATTTTGGCTCTACTCTATCCGATTCCTTTCTCTCTGCCCCCGTCTCTACCAGTTGCACCACATCAAATTTCTGGATATACCTCCAGAAATCCTCAGCTTTCTTCTTTGCCCCTGATACGTGCCAGTACATCACCTTTAAGACTCCTCCACCCTGCTGTACCCCCACCCCCTTCTTCCTATGATACAAATTCCTCTGCACTTGCTTCAACACCTCCTTTTCCTCATCCCATGCCCACATTTTCTCGTCTACTTTAATTTTCCGATACCCTGCCAACGCCGCCCTCCCTTCAATCCTCCCTCCTAGTCCTATCGTTCAGCATTCTCTGCACATCCATTTAATTCCTTATCAAATCTTGATCGATGAAAACCTTCTTATCCTTTATCCTATTTTTGTTTCACATTGCCCTCAACTTTTTTTCCCACCTTTTCAATTCCACAACCGCCACTTTATTCTCCTTTCTGCCTTCCAGCCTAACTTTCCCTACCTTGCCTTTAACCCACCCTATGCTTTGTAGCAGCGTTTCCACCCCTCGTTTTATTCTCCGCTCTCTATCTTTAATCCTCTTATCACAATATTATTTCTCATATCTGCCCTGATAGCACGGAACGTTCCGGGGACGTGCCTGCCCTACCGAAAAGAATCTTTGAGTATATACTAAAAATTCTTTAGATCAAAGAATCTCAAAGAAATTCTCCGCAGGCACTCAGGTAGGTATTTTTAAAGGTCCAGGAAGCTCGTTTAAATGATCTGAAGGCTTTAAAATATCCTTCCCTAAATTGAAATAAGAGTACGATCATAAATAACAAGCAGAGAGGCCATCTGAATAGAGTAGCCGACACTCAAGGGTCCTTTGTTAAGCTTTCGGATTAAAATTTAGAAGTAGATTATTTTTAATTTCATAGTTAACAGCCTAAAACATAATAATTCGGAATCTATGGGTTTCGATGACTTCATATATCTAACTTTTTTTTTAATGCTTAAAATTGGAATTAATAGAACTTTTCTCGTAAATGGAATGAGATACGCCAAAAAAGACAACATTTTTGAATTCAACTAGAAAATTCTATATCAGTATATAAGTTATAATTAGAAATAAGTATAATGAGAAAATTCATTAATTAAAAAAAAGTGTTAATAATTTGAAGAGAAATTTAAAAAGGGAGAGCGAATTAGCCACGACCAACTACTGTAAATAACTCTGCCCGCCCGGTACGTGACGAATACAAAAGAAACATTATATTACCGTCGCACCACTCTTAAAACGACCACTAAAAGGATCTTGAAAAGGACCCAAATCTCTCAAACTATCTGCGAGACTATTTTGTTTCAAATCGACTTTGTTTATAGACTCAAATGGGCTAAGCTATTTCGCTAAAGAAAACTCAGAGATTTCTTTCGGTAGGGTGGGACGTTCCCTGAGTGTGTAAAATGTCCGCCGCTTGTAAACGTTCCACTGGGACCCGAGGGGAACCTTCTATTATTGTTATTTTTAACAACAATTATCTCGTAATCCGTAAGAGATAGGTAAAAATAGATTTCATTTTTGAGTTATGAGTACCGTATACACTACCTTGTAATATGGTATCTATACCATAAACTGACATTAATTTTGACCTAACACATAGGGGGCTTCCATAAACCACGTGGCTCAATTTTTGCCACTTTGTGACTCCCACCATGTGGTCCACCGTGGCATTATCGTCGACCCTCCCCCTCGTCCACCCCCTAGCGTACTACAGGTTTTTTTTTTATTTGTTGTAAAAGGAAAATAAAACAAAAAAATATGCGTGATAGCAACCACGGACGTCGTTGCGGCCAGAGTTGTCTTGTCTCGACTCATTAAATAATGTAAACAAACAAAAAGACTTGGGGAAGGGGCACTCGGTTTGGTTTTCAGAGATCTAATTTAGGACTCCATGCGCTATTTCAAAAAAGGAGTAAGCTATGCGTTTTATTATTTTTTACACCTGAGTATAAA
>NC_046666.1:65594001-65623753 GCF_010883055.1 Belonocnema kinseyi | reverse complement strand
ACGGGGTTTGTGGAAGGCCCCTTATGGTTTATCGGATATTCATTGATAATAATAACAATAACGATCATTTATTCTTTGAGCGTTTCAGTGGAACGTTCCCAAGTGGCGGACATTTTACGCGCTCAGGGAATGTTCCGTGCTACTAGGGTGCCATCTCGTTTCTCTCCATTCTCAACTCTATTGCCGTTATCCTTTCTCCATACTGTGTCTTTTCCTTTTCATTCCTACGCTCTCCCACTTTCTCTTCTATCATATTCTCTTCCCTCTCCGAAATACCTTGATCTCGCCCTCCCCCTGTCACCTACTTCTATTTCCGACCTGCCCTCTGCCTTTTTAAGCCTTTTTTCCGTCCTTTCCTTTTACACCCTAATCTCTTCTTCAATTTGCTTCATTTGATCTTTTTTTCCTTCCTTACCGACACCACCTCCCTCTCTAATCCTACTTTCTCCCTTAGCCCTTTTACCTCTATTTCCCATTTCTCATCCCTTACCCTCAGGGCCTCCCTCATATTTTCCATCTGCTCCATCGCCCCCTTACGTCTTCCTTTAACCCCCTGATCAAGCTTATCAATACCCCGAGAGCCTCCCGATCCGACTGCCCATCTATTTGTGGGGGGGGGGGGGCTACGCACCCGTACGTTTTTTTTAACGGACTCTCTACCGCGCTTTCTCCGGACTCTCTTGGCTGTGTCTCTTTCTATTTAAATTACTGTAACTATTTGGTTTCAAATAAAAATCTGTTTTGATTAAGCATTCAATTGTTTTGTTATAAATTTACTGGCTTAGTTGAAAATTAATCTTTTTGGTTGAGGATTTCATCATTTTGTTCAAAGTTCTTTTTCTTTTGAATGAATTAAACTTGTTTTATTTAAAATTGGAACCTTTTTGCATTGAAATATCCACTATTACATTTTTTCGTCGAAAATTCATCTTTTTTGTCAAAAACTCACCTTCATAGTGAAAAGTTGAACTACGTTGCAAAATTTGGAAGTAAATGACCTTAAACTATGAATTAGAAAAATTGAAAATAATTGTAACTGAAATTCAGTATTTAAAAAAAATGGTTCTTATTTTGAAGTACTGCAAATTCAACAAAGTAAATTTGAAAAGCATCGATTTCGACTGATTTCTTTATTGTTACAAAATAATTCACTTCGTATTCTCAATGAAACTATCCTTTATTTATGCGAATTACTGAGATTTTATTTCTTTAGAATTTAATTGTGATTCTCTTTACAGCTGGAAATTTGGAAGTTTCAAAGGAAATTCTCTCCTCGGCAAATCGAATGAAGGCCTCTCCCCTTTACACGTAGCAGTTATGAAGAACAATCCTAACATAGTCGAGCTGCTTCTGCAAAAGGGAGCATCCCCAAATATTAGCCATAAGGATTTTGATTACCCTCTTCACATGGCTGTTGAAATTGGCAACAAGGCTATGATAAAAAGCCTCATTAAACATGGCGCACGTGTTGATTCTTTGTGTAGAAACGAATACACCTCCTTTTCTTTCGCCGTGAAAAATAATATGGTAGAAAATGCGAAATCATTGATCGCTAACGGACCCCTTTCAACGATCAAGACCAGGAGGGTCGATTTTGGTTGCACAATGCAATTAAAATGCGAATAAGTCATGAGATGGTAGAATTTCTGCTGGGTTGTGGCGCCGACGTTAACGTCCGAAAAGAACAGAATTACACGTTGCTTCGTCATTGTTTATCAGCAGCTTCTTCGTTTTTTGTAACGTGTAGACAGCAGGAAGAAAGAATACTTTGGCTTTTTAAAAAGTTCGTTGAGTATGGAGCTGACCTCAACGAGGGGTCAGAGGAATTAGAAAACACAATCCTTCACTGCGCTATTAAAGCTGAAAAATATCAACAAGTCGATATTTTGTTGGAAAACGGAACTGATGTCAACAGAACATATAAAAATGGAGAAACACTGTTTCACGCTGTGAACAAAATAAACTTATGTAATGATCGTTTTTTTCATACTAGAGATGACGTCAGAAGACAAAGAAGAGCATTTGTTTTAAACGATTCTGCATATCCACATCCGCAATTTTTTGGTAAAACCGGTTCAGTAAATATATCGATCGCACGATCAATAACTCGGGTAATAGCCAGGCTAGATGCTACTGGCAAGTATATTCATGAGCGAAATCTAGCGACAGTAAAGAGCGAGTCTATGTATCCTTATTTTGCTTTCTGTCAAAAAGAAATTGAAGACATGAAACTCTGCGAAATTGCTAATGGTATTACTTATTTCGACGTTTTGATAGCTGCAGAAAGAATTCTGTCTTTCTATGCAAGAAATAAGAAGATCATGGAAAATACTCTGTATTTTACTCTGGTAGGACAGAGTTGCAGACCTGTCAGTATAGCTTTTGGATTTGAAGTTCCCATGCTGATTGCTTGGAAAGTGACGGATCACCTCAGTCTCAAAGAATTGAATAATATATGCCTGGCGTGCATGTATTGGGCCTAATAACCCACAACAAGTTCTTTAGTTTTTTTGCGTGGTGGATCTATATTTCCCGAAAGGTTATTCTATAGAAGGTATTTTTTGGTTAAGAAATGGACAAACTAAAATTATAATTTGTGCACAGATTCAAAAATTAATATAGACTAGTGATATATGAATTCAAGAACGTATTCTGGGAATTTTGCATTTACAGTTTTTATTATTTTACCGAGTTTCAGTTTATATTTAAGAATATTCATAAGTTTTACTTTTTGAAATAATTTTATACTAAGTTTTGATTTTATGTAATTTATCGTATAATTAAGAAAATTATTATCAAGATATTTAACTGTAGTTCTTAAGTACATGACTTATGATAAAAATCGCATGTATCGAAATTTTGGTTGATTATGTTTTAAGATTTCTTTCTTTTAATAAAAAAGACTTTTGACGATATGATGAGCATTTTAAAAATGACTGATTTGATTAAATTGCTTAAGGGGGCAATTTCTGCAGGGCATTTTGAGTATAAAATAAAAAATCCGATTTACTATTTTTCTAGGTTTTCAGTTAGTTAATTTTAATATTATGTAAATAAAATTTTCCTAAGATTCTTGAGATAGTTCAAAAAGATTTTAGAAAATTCCACACACGTCAAATCAATATTTCAACAAAAAAGTTCATCTTCAACCAAATAGTTGTGTTTTCAAACAAAAAAGATGTATTCTTCACGAAAAATGTAATAGTTGATATTTCAATCAGAAATAATTTTTATTTAAGAAAAAGTTGAATTCTTTCAAAAAATACAAATTATCAACAGAATAGTTAAATCCACAAACAAAAAAGATTAATTTTCAAAGTTTAAAATCAGTTGTATTTTTACCAAAAAAACGTAAAATATTTTCCAAAAGAGGCGAATTTTTTACAAAACAGTTTTATTTTTTCCCCGAAAAATATGAATTTTCAACGAAAAAAAAAATTTTTTTTAATCAAAATGAGTCAAAAAAGAACAAAAGATTTATGCTAATTATAATTTGAAGTGAAAAATAAGTTTTAAAATAAAATAAAAATATCGAATACTTATTTGTTTTTTAAGTTTTTTTGTTCATTCACCACAAGGCTATATAAATTTAATCTTCCTAGGTGTCTTAAGGAAATTCAAGCAGATTTCTGAAGATTTCAGATATGTGAAAAAAGCAGCTAGGAAATTTCTAAGAAATTGCAGGGTGGCCGCTGGACCGGGAAAAACCGGGGAATAACAGTGAATTTTTTTTACCACGAATTTTACATAATTGTAGAAGAAAAGTCTGTCCACGTTCGATTTCAACAGTTTTTAAATAAATAGTTGAATTTTCATTTTTCAATTATGTTATTATTTACAATGCGTAATTCAAAATTTGTTTACTTTAAAAATTTTCCATTTAGAATTTTTATTTCTAAGCTTACATTTTTAATTTAAAGAATTTTTCAATGCTTTCTTAATGGCTTGAACAAATAAAAATAAAAGTCTTTGACGTTGAAAATTTTGGATAAAAAATATTTTTATTTGATAAATAAATAATTTTTTTAAATATTTGTACTATTTAAGAATTTTCAGGTTTTAAAGTTAAAACTTAAACGGTTTCAATTTGAAAGTCTTGATCATTAAACAAATGTCAACGTGTGACTGAAAGCTTATCAACTATTTTCAACTTAAAAATAACTTTATTCTAATATATTCTTAATCAAAGGATTTTATGAAATTTAGAATATTTTTTTAGTCTTAAATATTCAATTTTTAACCTATTAAATTTGAAATTTTTAATTAAAACAAAGATTAATTATTGAATATTTAGCAATATTTGAATTTTTATTTAAGACAAGTAAATTGAAACTAAATTTTTATAAGTAAAGAATCTTTAACTGAATTGTTTGACATAGAAAACTTGGAATCGTTAAAATTTCGAAAAATGCTTAATTTGTAAGTGAAATTTTTTAATTTTGATGTATAATTTACAAATGAACATTTGTAGAAAAAAGTTGAGTAATTTTAAGAGATATTTAGGAATTTTAAAAAGATAAAAAATTACCATGCAAATTTTAAAAAGTTTTCTTTAAATCTTCTAGAATCTTTTTTGAATATTTTGTTTAAATCTTTGATAAACTTTTAATATATTCTCTTAAAATAATGTTTCAAAATGAAAACTTATTTTTAATTTTCCTAGGAATCTTAAGACAATTTTTTTATTCTTTTGAAGCCTTTCACAATTCTTGAAAAGAATTAAATTTTTTTGTTTAAAATCTGTGAAAATCTACATTTTGTTTTATATTAGGCTATCATTTCATGTTTTACATTAAGTTTGAATCTTTTCAAAACTTCTACATATCTCTTAAAATTACTCAAATTTCGCCTACAAATAATAAATGTTAAATGGTTATTTATACATCCAAACTGTAAAGAAATTTGCTAAAATTTGCAGGATTTTCTAAAAATTGTGGAAAAAACTAAATTCATTTTTAAAGATATTTAGAAGTTCTGAAAGAATTTCCAAAATAATTTTAAATTTATAACCAATTTAAAACAACTTCTAGATTTTTCAAGATTTCAAAATAAAATTTTGAAGCTTTCCAAGGATGTTTAAACTATTTAAAAAGAAAATAATTAAATTTCTAATTTAGAAAGTGTTAAGTTAAAAAATTTTCAATTTTTTAATATTTGATGTTTCTAGCTTAAAATTCCTTAATATTTATATTATTAATATTATATTATTTATAATAAAAAATGTTAGTACCTTCAATTTTATACGCGTCAATTATTAAGCATTTGAATACAACATTTTTTAAATTAAAAACTTCTAAATTTCAATTTTAAACATTCAAAATTTAACAGTGCCACTTTGAGTGCTTTCATTTGCAGCTCAGTTTTTATTACCTTAAGTGGAAAATTTTTTAACTTTAACAAACTTCTAAAATTCCTAAATATCTTTTAAACATACTGGAATTATTCAAAAAATTGTATCAAAATGTTTCAGATTCTTTTTGATAATTTTGGAAATTTTTTGGAATGTTTTGAAATATTTAAAAATATTCTGTTAAATTAAACTTGGTAAAATAAACAATTATTTAAAATTTTCTCAAAGCTCTGAATAAAATTTGTTGTATTCTCTTGAAAACTTTCAAAATTCTAATTTTTTTTTTAATTTGTTGAAATCATTTTAGGTTCAGAATTATTTTATATCCTTTCAAAACTTCTAAATATCTCTGAATCTTATTCGAATTTTTTCTTAATTTTTTGACTTTCAAAAATTGAAAGATTTTGCTTTAAAATCTTTAGAACTTTTTTCCAAAATATATCGCAATCTTGAAAGCTAAAAATTAATCTTTTAAAATAAAATGTAAATAATTGCTTTTCCCCGAAAATCTTATTGTTATTACAGGTATGAGATGACAGTGAAATTTTAGGAACAGAATTATAAGATACTGTTAAATGCTATTTGAAACACCAAAATTTTCCTTTATTAATAATGTTGATGAACATTCAGCAATAAATTATATTATCAAATAAAGTTACCTTTGGAAATTTTGATTGACTAAATTCCCGGCGCAGAAATTTCGTAATCTTTATAAAGAGATAAATACTTATAACCCCATTCATTATATATGTGGTGAATGGGCAATGAATAATAATCTTTAGTCATTTAAAAAATATTTTGTCAAGTTTTAAGAACAGATTTGTTGACTTTATTATTAAAGGATCATTTACTATTTCAATTTTTTAGAAATAAGTTTTTAGAAATTAAATTCCTCATTTGGTAATTGCGGTTTACAAAACTCCAGGAAATACAAAAGAACGAACTGAAAAAAGCCATCGTAATATATAGCCAATCATCTAGTCAATAATAACGATTGTGAGATTTCGAGAATTTCGTTCCACCAATTTTTGTAGACAGGGTCCGAAGGAGAAAACAATTTTTCATTTCAAGTTTTCTTAGAAAAGAACAGTTTAGAATCACTTAGAAATCTTCACACTTTCAATCTTCTTAGTCAAATTTACTGAAGTTTTAGCGAAAAATCTCAGAATAACTGTAATTAATAATACAAACATTAAATTCTTTAAAGAATCAAATTCAAAATTCTCTTCGTTATTGTCAATTAATATTTGATTCAATACAATTATTTAGAGGTCACAGCTTATTCAAAAAGTACCAAATTTCTATTACTAATAAAGTAATAAAATATGTAATAATATGGAAAAATTAGTTTTCAGTGTACTTATTCAAATTTTTTAACTTTAATTATTCCGTCTTTAAAAATCTGTCATCCGTGATTTCAGACTATCATAAGCTTCCGTTCACGGCGTTTCCGGTTTAATAGAAATCTGAGGGTACGACGCTATCCAGGTTAAAAACAAAAGAGAACAGAGAAGAACGAGAAACAAAGCACAAGGTAAAGAAATAAATATTCCTGAGATTAAATTATGTAATGAATGTAAGTAAGAAGAAGTAATTTAATTTCACTTTTAAATTGCCTTAGTGTGTCTATGTAGACATGTAGTTAAATAATTATAAGCTTATTTTATTATTGGCGTAGCTTCCCGGTAACAAGTTGATTGCGACGCATAAATTGCCATTAAGAAAAAGGGACATTTCAATGCTTTTGATGGGTACCAGTTGCATGTTTGTCCGAAAAATAGTTAAGTTGCATTGATCGGCATTGTTTCTACTCAGTATTTAGTAGACAAGATTAAATGTGACACAGTTCGATACTTTGCTCATGAAAGGCATTGCATGGCATACAATTTGGCGGTGCACTGAGTATCATTGAATGGCATTAAATGGCATAAACTCATAGGCATTACAAGCAAATCACTGTAATGCCTTGATGCTTATGCGTATTAAAAGTGGACCGAAACGAGTTTTATACAATAAAGCGCATTTAATGGCATTTCAATCCAATCAACTCCTTCTTACTGGGTTGCGATTTTAAGATAAAAACTATACAAATTTCTTCTATTCTGAAGCATTTTTTTATGCTGATACCGGTATATAAATATCATTGATTTTGATATTCGGTTGTATAAAAGTGTTTGAACTGGAAGTTTTTGAAGTGAAAATCGGTCAATCGATATTTTAAACCGTATTCATAAAGATTTCCATTCGCAAAAAATACACTTTTTCTTGGGTAGGAAACAGTAGGAAATCAAAAATGTAAATAATTAATTGCTGTCAGTAAGGGCATGTGAAACTTAGAAAATTGTCGATTTTACCAGTTTTAGGTCACCCCGACTTTTTTTCTAGAATAATAAATATTTTGTCTTAAAAATTTGAGAAATGATAGCGAACATGATAACGGATGTCCCCACACACTTTTTTTGTGGTTTTTTTTTATCAAAAAATTTTTGATATTGCTAACAACGTGCGTGTATTTTTCGAGGTTATATATGTTACAATTCACCCGAGCGTTACTTACAAACTACACAATATTTTTGGCCGTAAACTTTAGACTTGCAAATAAACATAGTAACTAATCTCCCGCAACTAACCTTCTTTACAGGCAATCAAAAAAGTTTATTTCATAAGTAATTTCCAGATTATCGGAAATGCAGAGATGAAAAACGATGTAACCTTAAAATAATGCATATGCATACAATTTTTATTAAGTACAATAAATTTTTTTGATATTATCCCTAAAAAACAGTCTCCGGGGACGTCCGTTATATTTTATAGCATCTCCGAATTCAGTTTAAAAAAATTTTAATTTTTGTAGAAAAAAGCCGGGGAAACTGTAAGTATCACAGTGTATTTATTCTATACGGAGAAAAATGGACACGCCTGTTGGATACCTATGAAAACGCCACCAGTTTGGAACTATTGGGAAGAAATTTCAATTCATTTTAACAAGAAATCTTAAAGCAAACAAGTCATTTTAAACCGTAGTTCAACATTTTTGATTAAAATGTATTGATATTCAATGTTCTTTTTCATTAAAATAGCACCAATAACTTTGAGGCCTTGAGAATATACCCAATAGTTCGCGTTTCAGATGACGCTGTTGTCAAGGCCAAAGACGCACGTCACACAAGTGGTGGGTCTATTGGGTCTATAACGCAGTTATTTGAGGTATGCATTATACTGAACTAGCGTGGTACAAAAATTCGAGTTTGAAATTTGGTTATTGATTCAAGTGTATAATTATTGCGGTAATAACGTCATTAGGATATGAAAGATATTATCACTTCGTCGACAGCCTGACTCTTGTACGCTGTACAGTCCAGTCCACAACAGAATTCAGTCCTTTATTCGCAACAGTAAAGAATAATCGACCAAGAAGTATTTACAAGGACACCTCTACTCCAAATACCTTTATAGGTGCCTATGTAGGATCCTATATATAGGATCCTTCAAAAGCACATTATCTTTATAGGGTCGCTTGGGTACCACCTATATGAAATAAAAGAGGTTCCAGTATAGTTGCCTACGTAAAAAGCTATATACATTCACATAAAGGTACCTACGTATAAAAGTATGCAGGGCACTACGTAGGATCCTATGACTTATTCCTGCACACAATCCTACGCAGATCGTTCCATCCTATAACCAGTCCCTACGTTAATAATCCTATATTGGACCCAATAAAGGCATCTATGTAATATCCCATGATCAGTCCTATAACCATCCCAATGTTTCATACTAGAACCAGCCCCTACGTAATATCCCATGATTCACCCTGTAACTAGCCCCTACGTTGAATCGACAGTTTTTTATTTAACATTAGTTATTTGGGCTTTTGCATTATAAATACAGTTGCTTCAGATAAATGGTATTTTTTATTAAATTTTCATCAATAATAGCTTATTTACCTGCGTGGAAAAGGTTCAATGGGTGAACCATGGCTCAACAATAGCATAAGCGTGAGGTGAGCGTGGGTTCAACGAGGGGGGAGCGTGGGTTAACCGTGGGGTAAGCGTGGCTCAAGATTGAGTCAATGTTCACCCACGGTCATCCCAAGGTTATGAAAAATGGGTGAAGCATTGTTAATGGCCCCTCTGCCATGCTTCGTCCATGGTCGAACGTGATTTGGTTGAAATTGAACTTTCACAACTTTTTCGTAGTTGGACAGAATCTACTAAATTTTCCTCACTTTTTAGAAAGGATTGATGGATAAATATTTTCTGTTATTGGACTTAGCGCAATTTTTTTAAGAAACCGCATGAAAGAAGTTTGCGTGGCTCAAGCATGGCAAGACGCTTAAGAGCATGTAAGTGCCACAGAAAATTAACCTGCGTTAACAATGGAAATCTTGGGTTTGCTAATAGTCTACATGTCTCTAAATGGTAAGATCACTACCCGGGTGCACCGGGTTGCTAAGCACATATTCGACAAGAACTTTGTCAACATTTAAATTGTTCCAACAGCCAAAATAACTAAAAATTGTGAGTCGAAGATCAGGCAGCGCCGGATAGAGCACCAGGTAATGTAATACGTATTCTACGAGAAATTAAAAAAATATAAAGTTTTATGAATCACGAAAACAATCCCAAATGGCGAGTCGACGGCCCGGGTGCACCGGATTGAGCACCAAATAGTTTAATACGTATTCTACGAGTCGAAGACCCAAGTGCACCGCGTCGCACACCAGGTAGTTTAATACGAATTGTTCGAGAACTTCTGAAAAATTTAAATTTTATGATTAACGAGAACAATTCCAAATGGTCAGCCCATGATCCAGGTGCACACAGTAAAAAAAAAGGATCAATTTTGTTGCAGAGCATTTTGCTCCAACGATCATTTGACTCTCAAGATCATAATGATCTGTCCATTCAGATCAATTTGATCTTATTTTTTGTTCATTTTTTCAGACTAAACAAAATGGCCGCCAGTTCATGGTGCCGGTGTCATAACGACATAACCTAAAAAATCTATCTAACTGCACGTAAGTGACAACTACACTTAACAGGTGATATTTTCTAATATCAGATTTGATTATTTTTTTCAACTTCTAAATTACACTGCACGAAAATTGTGAGCCGAAGATCAGGCAGCGCCGGATAGAGCACCAGGTAATTTAATACGTATTCTACGAGAACTTTTAAAATTTTTCATTTTGAGAATAACAAAAATAATTAGAAATGGGGAGTCGACGACCCGGGTGGACCGGTTCGCGCACCAGGTTTAGCACGTATTCTACAAGAACTTTTTAAGAATTTAAATTGTGTCAACTGCCAAAATAACTAAAAATTGCGAGTCAACGATCCGGGTGCACCGGATTAAGCACCAGGTACTTTATTACGTATTCTACGAGAACTTTAAAAAAATTTAAATGTTGTGAATATCGAAAACAACTCCAAATGGTGAGTCGACGACCTGGGTTCACCAGATCGCGCACCAGGTAGTTTAATATGTATTCTACGAGAACTTCCCTACCGAAAAGAATCTTTGAGTACATACTAAAAATTCTTTAGGCCAAAGAAGCTCAGAGAAATTCTCCGCAGGCACTCAGGTAGATTTTTTAAATGTCATAGTTAACAGCCTAAAACATAATAATTCGGAATCTACGGGTTTCGATGACTTCAGATATCTGTTTTTTTTCATGCTTAAAATTGGAATTAATAGAACGTTTCTCGTAAATGGGATGATATACGCCAAAAAAGACAACATTTTTTAATTCAACTAGAAAATTGTATATTAGTATATGAGTTATAATTATAAATAAGTATAATGAGAAAATTCATCAGTTAAAACAAAATGTGTTAATAATTTGAAGAGAAATTTAAAAAGGGAGAGCGTATTAGTCACGACCAACTACTGTAAATCTTAAAAAGGACCCAAATCTCTCAAACTATCTCAGAGACTATTTTGTTTCAAATCGACTCTGTTTATAGACTCAAATGGGCCAGGGTATTTCACTAAAGAAAACTCAGAGATTTCTTTCGGTAGGGTTTTAAAAATTTTAATTTTTTGGATAACGAAAACAATGCCAGATGGTGAGTCGACGATCCGGGTGCAGCGGATCGAGCACCTGGTCGTTTAATACGTATTCTGCGAGAACTTTTAAAAAATTTAAGTTTTGTTTATCTAGAGTATATCTTGTTTCATTTCAGTATATTTTCAACAGATTTAGGGAAATTTGCATCCACGAGGATTCTAGCCCGACCCCTCCGGTCCCCCTCGTGGGCAAGTGTGGAATTTCGCCATACCCCCTCCCCCCAAGAACTTTTTAAAAATGTAAATTATAGGAATTACGAAAATAATTCCTAATGGTGTGTCGACGACCCGGGTGCATCGGGTCGCCAAACAGGTAGTTTAGCGCGTATTTTACGAGAACTTTTTAACACCTGGTGCTCGATCCGGCGCTGCCTGATTTTCGACTAACAATTTTTAGTTATTTTGGCTGTTGAAACAATTTAAATTTTGACAAAGTTCTTGTAGAATATTTACTATGCTACTTGGTGCGCGACCCAGTGCACTCAGGTAGCGATCTTACCATTTAGAGACATGTTGACTATTGGCAAACCCAAGATTTTCATATTTAACGCAGGCTAATTTTCTCTGACACATACTCTTAAGCGTCTTGCCATTCTTTAGCCATGCTAACTTCTTTCATGCGGGTTCTTGAAAAAATTGCACAAAGACCAATAAAAGAACATATTTATCCACCAATCCTTTCTAAAAAATTCGACAATTTTTCATAGTTCAATTTCAACCAAATCACGTTCGAATGTGGGTGAAGCATGGCAGAGGTGCCATTAGCCACGGTTATCCCACGGTTATCCCACGCTCACCCCATGCTTATGCCATTGTTCAGCCATGCTTCACCCATGGTACCTTTTCCACGCGGGTAGTTCCTTAAAACATTGTAACCTATGGGTAATTATATGGTGGATGATAGGATTTAGCTCAGGGGCTTGTTACAGGATGGAACGTAAAATGGAACGTAGGGCGCGCTGGTTATAGGGTGGATCATGTGATATTACGTGGGGGCAGTTATAGGGTCAAACATAGGATTTAACGTAGTAGCCAATTATAGGACGGCAAGTAGGATTTAAGGTAAGACTGGATGTACACGGTGAAAAATAGATCGAGAAATTTACCAAATTCAGTTGGGTAAACTCGGGACATATGGACACTTTGATAAAGTTTCGTTTCTAGTTTGTTAAAACGAAATTCGGCAATTCCTCATTCACAAATATGAAAGTGTGACAAATGACTACTAATGTCTACCGTACTGCACTTTAATTAATACTGCACTTGGTAGTTGACATTTTAATAGACATAATTGTAAAATATATAAAACTTTACATAGAGATTAATGAAAAGTTTGGTAAAACGCTGTCGAGGACTCGGTAGAAAATATAAGAGGGTTTACAGGAAACTCTTAAACAATTACACTAAATTACAATACATTACATACGATCCACTCGCACGCTTTTAACAATATTAAAGCTATTAAAAATCGAAAACGCTGGCGACGGGTTTCGAACCACCTAACCAAATTTTAACGCGTTCTATCGCCTACGACGTAAGCCTCATGGCTAACCTAGTTTAGACACCGGAAAAAATCTCGACTATAAATTTGAACAACGAGTAGGTCAGGGCCATGCAAAAAGTATCTGAGGCCTGTTTCAGAAAATTTTTTTATTGTAGCACTTAATTGATGAGCGGGTTTTTAAATTTATGAGAAGTAAATAAAAACATTGGATAATTTTTTATTCAAGATTTTCTAGTCTTGAAACCCTAAATTATTTAATTTTTAATATTTTAAATGTTTGCATCGTCTACATTTAAAAAAAATCGTTATGATGTAAAATATTCAAGATATTAAAATTGAACATCAAAAACCTAAAAGTTAAGTTTATATAAAATTTCTAAAATTAAATTAGGTTAGAATTTCAGGAGTTAAATCGAATATTCCAGCTAATACGCTTTACAGGATTCATTAATGATGTTGCATTAAAACTTATGTATATGAAAATATGAAAAACACACATAACTTGAGAAAATTTTGAATATCTCTTCTTGAAGTAAGTCTTGATTCAAGATTTGTAATTGAAGATATTTTAATTTTTAATATGTGCAATTTATCATATAGTTTCGAATGTTTTTCTACATAATTCAATTTTAGATACTCACAATTAAACACTCTACAATATTAAAAATGTATAAATAAAAATGCTGGGTAATTTGGAAGATCTAAACTTAAATTTTCAACTCTGCATTTTCCAAATTGAATAAATTTGCATTGTGTATCATCAGGATTGAAACTATTTTAATGGCTACTACCGAGTTGCGGCCCGTGGTCAAGAAAATATCCGAATTGCGGCCCGCGGTCACTTTTGGTCTGATTGAGTTTCACCTCGACTTTCCTTCTCCCACTCCACCATAAAATGAATTAGCTCATGAATAGAGTAAGGGGTGGTGGTGGCAAGGAGTAGAGGTTAAATCATCATTTTTAAAAGACTTCTTTGGACTACCTTTTTTTAATTTATCCGATGTAGAACATTGTTTTTGCGGAAAATCTCATGGCTCTCCAACCGTTAGATACAAGAGTTTAAAAGTTTTGTGACTATTTTTTAGAAAATTACGTTGAGCTGAGTTTTCTTCATTAACGTCGCGGACAACAAACGGTTGTGAATCTTATCATTTAAAATTAAATTCAATGTTTTACACGTCAAAACCAAACATTTTTCTTTTTGTTGAAGCTTTAAAAGATGTGCAAATAGATGTTTACATTAAAATGCAAGGTATTGTACTGTAATTATCACTTTTTTATAATTATCACTGACAATGCATATTTCCCAACATTTTTTAAAAACCCCAGCATAATAAATCTACTTATATAGTAAAAGCTGCCAGTACTGAGCATGGAAAAAGTATGAAATTTAATTAACTTGTCGGAATAATTTTTGCTAATAATTAATTAAATGGATTTATTTTTTAATTCAATTAAATGGTACCTATTATTCAACTAAAATGTTGATTTTACCATTTAAATTTTAAACTGAATGAGTGGCTAGATTCATTGGTCTTCGCCGATACTACATTTTCTGTAAGATTTTACAGAAATATATTTTATTCTCTTGAATAAAAAATGTATAATTGTTGAGTAATTGTCAAAAATTTAATTTTTAAAAAACTAAGAGTCATATCAAAAAAGTAAAATCACCTCTGGATCTGTCTCGGAAATATCTCAGTGTGCATTTTTTGCTTTTTGTTTAAACAATTTGTTAAACAGTTACGCCACTTGTTATCTTTCTGCAATTGTTATAAGCAAAGTATGCATTGGATCTAATTGTTTAAAAAATGGGTTTAAAAACAAAGAAAATGCACAGCTAGATATTTTCGAGAGGAATGCAATGGTGCACTTGGTTTTTCGATCCAGTGCATACTTTCTTTATAACAAGTGCAGAAAGATAACAATTGGCGTAATTGTTTGAAAAATGGTTTAAACAACAAAAAAATGAACACCGAGATATTTCGAGACATTTCTGAGGCGAATCTAGAGGTGTTTTTACTTTTTTGATACGACTCTTAG
The DNA here is from genome assembly GCF_010883055.1 of Belonocnema kinseyi. Taxonomy (NCBI): domain Eukaryota; kingdom Metazoa; phylum Arthropoda; class Insecta; order Hymenoptera; family Cynipidae; genus Belonocnema; species Belonocnema kinseyi. Next base: position 65,608,784 of record NC_046666.1, on the reverse strand, counting down.
TTTTTTTTAAATTAATTACGCAACTTTCAAATCCATATCTACGTGCACGGAGCAACAGTGCGCTGAACAAAAAATGCATTAATAGTTTAAAAAATAATGATAAAAAACAACGAAAAAATTCACACCTAGATATTTTCGAGAGGAATGCAATGCTGTACTTGGTTTTTCGACCCAATGCATACTTTGTTTACAAAAATGGCAGAAAGATAACAATTGGCGTAATTGTTTAACAAATTGTTTGAATAAAAAAATAAAGAAATCTACACCGAGATATTTCTAAGGCTGTCAAATAAAGTCAAATACTGTCAAATAAAGTCTAACGTAGAAAAACATGAAAAGCTCGCTGACAGTGGACAAACTTTCATAAAATATGCAGGAGATTATAACATAATCAAAATTAATTTTTCTTCAGAATCCATTTAAAACTTTACCAAACCTTTAAGTAAATAATACAGTTTTTACCTAGGAAGAATATCCGAAATGAATATGTGACAGAATAGTTTTCACTAATTACACTACGTGTCTTAATGATTACTTTTGAAAATCTTTACTGTACATTTGGGAAATTTAATCTGCGTTATTAAAGTTTATTGAGCTGTCATTTATTCTTTAACATTTCGCAAGACACAAAATATTACAATAATGTCAAACATTCTCCTTTTGGTCCATATATCCCAATTATACTTAAAAGTTGGGTAAAGCTTCCTAACCAAATTTTCTCCATGTAGGGTAGAACTTACTATATAGGTATCTGCAGTAGGAAACCGACAGTATGGTCTGGTCGACATAGTCACTTCTTATTTTATACACTTAAATTAATGTATTATACATAGATAAATTCACTAAGTTTTAAATATTGAATTATGAATATTTATTTTTCTGAAATAGAAAAAGTCGGGTTAGAAGAAAAAATCGCAGTTGCCGAGAATTGAACCCGGGTTTCGAACGCATTAATCTGTTCCTCCCTGCAATCTAGTATTCTTGATGCAACTGACAGACGATACACCCGACTCACGGTTTAACCACGGTGTCGGGGGTCATTTGCAAGTAGCCTTTTTGCAAAATCGGGGGAATCTAAACGTTAACAGACAGGGCCGCCTGAACTGCTTCCAACTGAAAATCATAATATTGCGCTCTATACTCGACTAAGTACTCACGCATCGTTGCCCTTTCTAAGCGTGGATCGCAACCGTCTCTCGGCCATTGAGTGAGAAACTCCGGGGGGGAGGGGGCAGCAGTTATAGGAATTGCTAAACCGCGAGCGGTTAAACCAGTGGTCAGTACGCTTTTGACCAAGTCAGGCTACCCTGACCGGGCTGATCAACGACCTATTTTCTGGCCAGGTACCTGCGAGCTTGGGCAGACCATCCCTTTTCTCAGGGGTACTTTGTTGAAAAATAGAAAAAAAACTTTGAGATTAAAAAATTCTTAATTTTACAATCAGATATCAAAGAAATGTAATTTGTCTATGAAGTTTGAACATTTGAGAAGCATTTAGGATTAAATTGACTGTTAAGCTGAAGTTTCTTGATATTCCTTCAAATTTTCAACTTTTCGAGGCAAGTAATATATCACTGGAATCGGAAGAATTCTTAGATGCTTATAATGCTATTTTCAAATCGCTAGTTGAAAAACTGAAAGTTTTTAAATTTCCTTACTTTGACATGCCTGTGGGCAAAAGGTCCCCACTGGAGTGAACACACTCACACTTAGGTCTATGAATAGACCGAAAAGTAGTAGGAAAAATTAAGTTGGGACGGGCCTGACCATACTTGAAAAGTGAGCAAAAGTTTGCCGACCACTGGGCTAAACCGTGAATCGGATGTATATAGATTTCCATTATTGATGTCAGAAAGTTGAGTAATTTATGCTTTCTATTGCTTGTTGAGATGATAACGTATGACTTGTATACATGTAAAGTATTAAAAATTTAGATATAAAAATCATTTTTGTTCTACAGGAGATAGCAGAGTAACTGCCGTCTACATCTGAAGTAATCGGGTCCGCTTTGAAAACCTACATTTTCCGATTAAATATGCTGCAAGAAAAAATGTATATGGATGAAGAAATACAAGAAGAACTAGCTACAGCTGTAAAACAAGGAAATATGGAAGCAGTAAAACGAATTACTAGTTCTTTAAATTCAAAATATTTACAGCAATGGCCTGAAATTCCAGATTTGATTTCCCTTGCCTTAACCAAAAAGCAGTCTGAAATTGCAAAATTTTTAATAATTAATGGTGGCTTAGAAGTATTTACAACTTTTATATATCCAGAACTGCAAGGTAGGAATACTAAATTAGCTATCGCTAATGGAGACTTGGACACACTTAAAATGATTAAACCCCTTGATTCTGCGAGTGATTTAATATATTTTTCAATTGTCGAAAGGCTGCCCGTAGACAAAGATGTTTGTGAAATTTTCGATTTCATTTTTGATCAAGTATTAGATATAGAGGATACAAATTATGCATTATATGATGAGAAATATAAAAATCATACCCTATGTAATGTGCTTCAATATGCAGCGAAATGTGGTAATGTGGATATATTACCACTTATTTTAAAAAAGAAAGCAAATATTGATGCGAGGACAGATATGGGCCAAACAGCACTTCATATTGCTGCCAAAAATGGTCATTCAGAAGTAATTGATTTTCTTTTGAAACACGGCGCAAAACATGACGTTCAGGATAAAAATAAGAAAACAGCGTTGCGTTTGGCTGCTGAAAAGGAAGATGAACCCTCTATCAAGATTCTTGTGGATTACACTTTTCGGCAAAATAATACACCAATACTTGAAGATGATTTCTTTCTATTATATTGTGCTGCCGCTACGGGAAATCAGAAGATTCTTGAAATACTTTTACAAAAATCCATAGACATCAACCAACATTTTGAAGCAACCAAAAAAACACCGCTTCTTATTGCTGTTGAAAATGGACACCCAGATGTTGTCCAACTGATTATAAATCAAGGTAAGAAGCCATCGATAAATTACATAATATATTACGCAATTATTCCAAATATTTTCAATCATGTCTTATCAAATACAAATTAGTTACTTGCTACTCGAGAAACCTGATTTACAATTCTTTTTCGTATATAACGAAACATATATTAATATTAGAGGTGTGCAAAAATTGATGCGGATCGGTTCGGGTTTGCGGGTTTTGCGGGTTTGCACGCAGACCCTCAATCAACAGATATTCAGCCCGCCGAACCAATTTAAAATTGCATAAAAGCCCGCCGAACCAAAATCAATTTAAAAACCTGAAAACCTTCATTGATATAAAATTGACCGAACTAAAACCCTTTTTACGGTATCCTAGCCTCGGATTGAAACCGTCATAGTTTCGGTCTGGTGAACGACCGTCCTTCCGTCATCATTTTTTGTCTGCTAAAACAAAAAAAAATTATAGCACTCAAAAAAGGGCCGATTGGATATGCAGAATGTGTCAACAGGAATACAAAATTTGAGCCTATATACATATGGCCATAGAGAAAGTCAAATAAAATTTTGTAGAAATTCGTAACGTCATCTAAATTAAGTAAAATTGATTTAATTGCTGTTTAACTGATCATTATTATATAAAATTCGTAAATGCGGCTTAATCGTGGGCTGAACACGGCAGTGTGTGCCAACCTGCAAACCCGTACCGTTCGTGGTCAGATTTTGTGTTTTATAACAATTTCCAAAAAATGAATCAACGCTGTCATTTTTAGGGTTTACAATTGAAGAATTTTCAATTACAGATCTATAAAATTGAAAAATTTTCCATAGCAAATCTTAAAAATTATGTATTATTATATAGTAAAATATATTCAAAAGCACGTCCCAAACTACTTCATGTTAAACTATAAACATTCCCAATTAATGTATCTTCATTTCAAATCATAAAAATTAAACAATTTTGTATTGCAAGTCGCTAAAATTCAAGAATTTTAAATTGTTACTCTTAAAAATTATACAACTTTGATTTGTAAACCTTTAAAATTGAAGAGTTTTTATTTTGAAAACTTATAATTAATAATCTCGCAAGTTTTAAGTTACACAATTAAAAATTCTCTAGCTTTGATGATTTATATTTGCAGTTGTTTTATTTTGGAAGATCTAGAATTGAAAATTCTGGACGTTCGACTTTCAAAATCATCCAGATTTAAGAATTTTTATTTATATATTTTTAAAATTGAACAATCTTTAATTTCAAGTCTTAAAAATGGAAAAATTTTCCATTGTAAAATTTTTAAAGTCAAACTATATATTTAAAAGAAAATTTAAGTACACAAACTTAAATATATAAATCTTAACAATTGAATCATTTTTAATTTAATATTTTTAAAATTCAAGAATTTTCAATTGTTTTAAAATTTACAATGAAAAATGATGTAATTTTGATGGCAAGCATTCAAAATTTCTTGAGTTTGAAGATAAAAAAAAATATATTTCTGGGTATTGATATGAAATCCCAAATTAACTTATTAAATTATTTCTTTGTTTTTAATTCCTGCTGGGATAAAATTTTACATTGAATCAAAGTAATCTCCAAATAGAATACTAAAAGCTGTTTGACATAAAAATTAGAATCGTAATAAAACTGATGTAGGCCATTTTAAGTTTATTTTAATTCAGGATTATTAATTATATTTCATAATACTTCAAGAACCATTGCGATTATGATGAACGCGAATGAAGGTGTAATAAAACGAGATTATACCATTTTCTCAAATCGTTTATCAAATCACTTAAGTTTAAATTTTTAACAACAATTTATAAAATAGAAATTCTTTGCAAAATAAGCTAGAAAAGTATATGACCAAATCTAAGGGTATATTGAGTCAGTCGTTCAAAGCATGGGTTCAGCAGTTCCATTATAGGGAAAATAGGGATTTAGAAAAAGGAATTTTTTTCTTTAGACAATACCACCGTAATGAAAAAAAGTTAAATGTCACACTTATAAAACACTAAAATTTTTATTAAAAAATAAAATTACAATTTATTTCTAAACTAAATGTTATAGGAACGAAAATATGTCAATTGAGAGCGAGATACTTTTTTTCCTTCCGCGACACTGTTGGCTCAATCATGCTAGATTTTCTTTTCTCTATTTTTTAAGGGCGAATCAACAACAATTGGTTATTGTTTCTTTCTTTGGATCGTAGTTTCTCTAAGCTATTTATAATTTCTCCATCTTACGACTTCATTTATTTTAAAAATTACTTTTTTACACGTGTAATCTCTTTTAGTCTTATGGACTTTTTTGCCTACACCGGTCGAACCGGTGCAAAGCCCACGCCACATAAAAAATGTTGAATAAATTTTGGGTTAGTAGTAAATTTAAACATTGTAAAAAAGACTTTATTTTTATGTATATTTTTCTACAGAATGATGAGAACAATTAAAATAGAAATTTAATCATACCGATATTGAAATCTTTATAACGTTAATACAATATTTGTGGGCATTAGGATGAAAAGGGCCCTTATCGCCGGTATGATGTTATATAAAGGGTCATATAGCCAGATAAATTCCCGAAATTTTAAGCCAAAGACGAACCCTTCAGGTAGAAAAACGAGCCGCCGATATATTTTTGAAGTTGGAACTTCCGAAAACGAATTTTCGAGAAAAACGCACCTAAGGTTGACAAGTGCCATAAGCCCATAAGGTGAACGTCCCCGTAATCGTGACCTTAGTCCCAGTAAACGTGATGCAATTTTTCTTGCTTTTTATTTAATTGGAATAAGTGTTATATTATAAAATGCTACATATAAGTGGGTTTTATCCATAAATTTTACTTCTAAAATATTTTTCTAACAATATATTCAAATTATAAGCAAGTTTCACGATTACTGGGACCGTCACGATTACTGGGACATATTCATTATTGACCTTATGCATATGTTATACTTTTTTTCAAACTTTAAATATACCCTTTTCTGGTTGCTTTCAGAAAATATGAATATAGTTTTAGTAAATTCAGTATATGCCCTAGTGTCATCCCCCACTCAAACTGGAAAAAAATATTGTTTCCAAATTCTTTGCTGAATTTAAATGAGTGATTCCAAAGATGTTTGACAATAACCATGTTTAACAGGGTTGAAACATTTTTAAATACCTTTGGATTGACCCAGCAGACAGACGCTTTTAATATAACATGTGTATTCGAATTAAATAATGTGGTTTTTCTTACAGGGCTGCCAGGACTGGAAGCATCAACACTACATTTGGCTGCCAAAAGCGGATGCAGGGTAATCTTTCGACTCTTGTTACAGGAATCTGAGACTGCTTCTATGCTTACTTCAGTAGATAAATATGGCTACACACCCCTCCATGTTGCTGTTGAAAATGGTCACAGAGATATTGTTGAAATTTGTTTGGAAAGAACCTCTTCAGGCTCCATAACAAATAAAGGTTTGCTACCGATTCATATTGCTGCTCATAAAGGATATGACAAAATAGTTCTCCAACTATTGGAACAATGTGCTGACTATCACTCGTGTACGATAAAATCAGAAGATTCTTTCACTCCGCTTTATATAGCTGCTTACTATGGACACAAAAGAGTCGTAGAGATTTTGCTTGAAAAAGGCGCTGATCCTAATAATTTTAAATGTTATGAACCGCATCTAACTCCACTTCACGCAGCTGCCCAGGGAGGTCACGATCAGATTGTTGAATTGCTTTTGAAATGCGGCGCCAAAGTCAATTTGGAAATTAATATTGATTCTGACGAAATTCTTTGTACGCCCATTCTTGCTGCTGCTCGTGGTGGACACGAAAGAATTGTAGAAATGCTTCTACACTATGGAGCAAATATCAAGACAAAAGTTCTTCCTTCGCACGTAAGTTTTACGAAGAACATCGAATGTATTTTTTCTAGCGAAGAAAAGTCTGAATCTAAGACCTTTTTGGAATCAACAATTGGATACACACCGCTTCATTTTGCAGCACAAGTAGGGAACACAAAAATCGTTGAAATGCTTTTGCGACACGGTGCTGATGTAAACTCCATGTCTGATATTGTAACACCTCTTACTGTTGCTCTTAAAAAGAAACATGAGAAAATTGTTCAAATTCTCTTAAAGGCTGGTGCGAATGTCAATCTTCGAGCAAGTACTAAACAAGAATTTCCTCTACATTGCGCTATAGAAATGGGTAACGAGCAGATTGTGCGTGAGTTGATTGATTCTGGCGCTCGAATTGATTCTGTCTGTTCTGAAGAATTAACTCCCTTTTTTCACGCTGTGAAGAAAGGCAACGTCGAAATGTTGAAAGCATTACTGAGAAAAGGTGCAGCTTTCGAATCAAAAACCGTAAAGGGTGTTCCTTTAGTACACTTCGCTTTTAATGAAAATTCTGGTAAAAAAATGCTTCGATTTCTTCTGCGATGCGGAGCTGACGTAGACGCTAAAAATGAAGATGACATGTCACTTCTTCATATGATCATAGACGAAAGTATACTTTGGGATACAGAACATTATGGTCAAAGTGAAGTCTTGCGCTTAAGTCCATACAGCATGAATAAAATCAAACTGCTTCTGGAGTATGGCGCTGATGTTAATGCCACATCAGCGGCGATGAAAAATTCCGTTCTTGACTCCGCTGCCATGACGGCTAAAGATTATGCGATTGAACTTTTTCTAGAATCAGCAGTTGATGTCAACATAACTAATGGGAAAGGATACACACCTGGACAGAGTGCATTTAAAAAACTTTTATTGGTTAAAGAGAAGTGTGACATCTGTCATCGACCAACGTATAGGGACGTGGATCATGCGAATTTTTGGTATAATTCTTCAGGCTGTATATGTTCTGGCTGTAATCGACCATATGTCTTTGATGACATGATCTTCAAAACTCCAGAAAGAAGTACCAAGGCCTTGCAAAATGTTTTGATGACTATAACACAAGAAGTAGTTAGGTTACAAGTCGCACTTAAAGATACTAAACAACAAAATTTTGAGTTGATCGAGTGTGACAATATAAAACCTTTTGCCAATTACTGCCGCACTGAAATTGATAAAATGAGAATTTCTAAGATTGCTAAGAATATTACGTGCTTCGATGTCTTAGTAGGAAGTGCAGAAAAATTAAGAATTTACTCTACAGACGAGAGAGTAATGGAAGCAGTAAAGTTACAAAGTTACTTCGCACAGTTTCCGGCATATGGAATTGTATTAAAGGCCCGTTTTAAGCAAGGCATAGAAAGAAGAGGCTTATACGAAAAAAATATGGAACTGTTCTATAAGACTTTCGATATGAAATTACCGTATCTTATAATCTTCGAAATATTTGAATATTTAAAACGAGAGGATTTAATTAAGCTGTGGATAGCGTTTACACCTGTGAATTTGGATACCACAGTGGAATATTAGGATGGCGAATTCATTGTGCAAGATTTTAACTGTTACCTGAAATCGAATTTTCGATAGATTCTGCTTCGACTTGGTTTTATATCTTCTGTTTTCATGTTTTCAACTTATTCTGCCTTTTTCTAAGGAAAAAGTTTATTTTTAACTGTTGATTTTAGACTAATAAATCAAAGAATTTTTTATAATACACGAAATTGTTGTACTCTTTTTAATGGTAGATTACTCGAAAGAAATTCCCGTCGTATGGGCACATTCTCATTGCGCGCGGATACGCTCTCTTGCGCTTCACGCTCATTTTCGTACGTTTAACGTGTGCATTTCGACTGCATATATATATTTAATATCATAAATATTGCAGCTTAAATCTGAAACTGTTATTTAAACCCCCGATGGACTGCAGTCATACATTGAAACTAAAATTGCTTTTAATTTGTTTTTAAAGACGTTTATCAAACAAAAAATAAACGTCGTAAACAAAATAGAACGGAATAAACAAGTAGGTTGGTTTTCAATATAATGTTAATAGAAAAATATAAGTCTTTGTTTTAATGTACTAAACATTAGATACATTAAGCCGTAGACTTTGATTCCGTTCATTCAAAGTCCGATTTTAAGTCAAGTCTATAAAAAGTAAACTCTATAGCAATCGACGTTATCCACGTCCAAGGACAACTAATTCTTTGGTTTCCCGCGTGAGGAACTAATTACAAGGTAGCGATGTAAAAAGACTGAGGAAACCAGAAATGGTTCAGAGGCGTTCTGACAACCTAATAGCATATTTGGTTATCTTGCACTGGTACACTTCAATCTGCAGCGAAGCGGGCCGGAGTGAGAAGGAAGAAGTAAGAAGGAGCGAACGGAGGGCTCTTGGAGTACACCAGCGCAGGATAAACGAATGCGCTATAAGTAACACACGTAAATGGTATTATAAATTACTGGATCCTGGTTAAATCTCATTAGGTCATGGAAAATAGAGGCAAAGAGAACTTTTATTAAAAACCTACAATGATACAATAATTTTAGTATTTTTTAAATGGAACTTGTTACATCATACAGAGCGTATCATCAAAGGCTACGGAACTTGATCGACCCAGGGAATTTAAAGTGAGTAAGATGAAATAAGTTTGACCGAAGTAGAGTTATGAAAAATTGTATTTTATTCATTTTATGTATGATCAGATTTTTCAGTGAGGTCCTGAGTGATTGGACTTGCAAAATAATTTCATTATTCGTATACATCGCGATGGATACATCTATACATTGCTCAGTCGAGTGATATGATTTGTGATACTTATCTGGGGTTTAAAGTGCAGGACATGAGGGGCGCGATTTTGGTTCAATTTCATTCTGTTTACACTGTTTATGATTCGCCAGTACGAGTAATGAATAAAAGACTTATTGATTATAATATTTTGAAAAGATAGTGCTAACATAACAGTGAACCTATTTCTTTCGATATTGAATGATCTCAGGAGTGAAAAAGATTCAAAGTTTGTACGAAAAGAAGAAACTGAAAAAGTGTTGAAATCGCGAATAAAGGTTCGGCTAATGAGAGAATTATCTTCGCAATAAAATAGTTATAGGATACTGCGAGCATCTGCCTCGTAGATGAACTTCTAAAAAAGGTACATCAGGGCCGCCAGTGACAAGCAGCAGCTGCGTAAATTAATAATTAATCCAGCTTCCAATTAAATAGTGAGTCCATTGTTTACGTCAAATGACCCCCTCTTGTCTAGATAGGTTATATCTTTAATTTTGAGTCGTTCATTTGGTTCGTCTATTTTAACATAAATTTGCATTACATATTTGCCGCTTAACAATATCAATTATATTAAGACTAAATTTAAGTTACGTTTAAATGTAAATACTTATGTATCTAGGTTATATAATATACTGATAAATCAAATATGTTGATATTAAGTTCACTAATATTTGCTTAATGTTTATATTGCCAGGACAAATATAGACAACATATTTTATACTAAAATTAATGAATCGAAACCTTTTTTTAATTCTGTGCAATTTTTAGTTACAGTAACTGAAAATTACTAAATTGGAACCGTATTTTCTGAAACATGTGACTAAAGCTGTATGCACTTACCGTCACTGGAATTTCCGTCCCTGTTTAGGAAAATTTAGAAAAGTTTTTGCATAAAGCTTTATTGACTTTTTTAGTTAGTCTACTTGATTATTAATTATCTAGAACATTTTAAATGTGTATCCAATTAAAAAATTATTTAACTTTTTGAATTTTGGTCTAATCGCAAAATTTCATTATGATCGTTTTTAAATATATATTTTTGATATCTGGTAAAAATTTTGGTTGAAATAAAAATGAAATTAAACTGCTATCAGAATAATTTGCAATTTATTTTGTCGGGAATACCTGATTAACGAACTTGACCTTCATTTGAGACCCTTAAAAAGTATATCAAAGACTGACTCAATTAGAAAAATTATTCGTTCGAAACTTAACGTGACTACAACATTCAGGTAACCACACAGCCATCGACAAAATTATAGAAATTTCGTACTCTCCGAGTGCCGAAAGGTAAAGATGCGTTAAAACCTAGAGATCGGAAATATACGGACGATTACATTACTCTCATGAATGAGAATGCAGAAACATACTACTATTCTTTTGGAATAGTGTGAAACCGTGTGAAACTTTGGAATATTATGAATGAGCAAAAATACAAGTGTCTTTACTATTTAATATTATCTACGATCTAATTTTAATCATCACAAAGCTTTCAATATTTATTTAATCATTTTTGAAGATTATTCATATTTTCTTTATATATTTACATAGGCATAATTCCAAAAGTATGGCCAGCTTGAATTTTTAAAAATTAACTTATATTTTTATTTCTGCGACTTTACAGGAATGAAAAGAACATACATCACTTATCTTGACATCAAAGATTGAGTTAGGCCATTTAACTAGACCGTAAAGTTATACATAAAAGTATATAAACATGTCAGTTGGTATTAACCAAAAAATCGGTTTAGAAGTACATTCAAAGCAGTATACAAACACGACAAAGTATATGATTCTGACGCTTCCATGCAAAGAAAAATTATGAAATTTGGATGTAAAGTTTTCAGAATAATAAATTACCCACTTTGACTTCTTATCTAAATAAGTGTAATATTTTATATTGAATAACGAGATAGTGGGCTCTTAAATATAACGGAATTTTCGAAAGAAGCGCCCATTGAAATTCGAAAATTCGAAAGGATCAGTTTTGCTCATTAACCAGACAAAATGATTCTAACCTTTTCGGCCCAGTTCCTTGTCTTTGTAATTTTCTTCAGTTCCAATGGTAAGTTTACTAATCTTAATAATTTTGATAATTACAGACAAACTTTTATAAGTGGATAGGTCAATATAATAAGATATACAGAATCGTTATGCAGAATTCATATACTTGATGTGATCAAATTGGATAGAAATTGCATTTTGAATTCATATATATCTATTGAATTCTGACAGAATTGAGTACACAATCATCTGAGATAACTCCTCCAGACCAAGGAATTCCCCATTTAAATGCACCACCTCCTCTTCGGAGATCTAATCGAAGACTTACTAGAATAGGACAAGCAGCAGAACAGCAACGACAGCATCGAGAATCAGGACATTCAGGTATTTAACTTTTATCACTTTTTTCCCAAGAAAAATATCGGTATGACAGAATGACATCTCAATAAATTCTACATTCCAAATCAATCATGACAGCATTTTCATATAGGATTGAATGCGTACACCTGCTTAGAAGATTCTTATTTTCTCATACCTATCCTGTCAGAATTTACCGAAATGTTTCTTTGTTTGGTGTTACTGAACGATTTTTGTCCGTGTATCTTGAAGAATTTGTTAAAGTTTAAAATCGACTCGATTGTATTTTTACAGATCTAACTTCAGAATTAGTTACAACCCCTACAAATCAAAGAATTCCTCCAGTTCACAGCCCACCCGTACGGCATATCTCACCTTCAGAGCATAGTAGCTCACTCGCATTACATAACTCACCTGCAGGCCATGACCTTTTCGCAGGGATTAACTCACCCGTACGGATTATCTCACCTGCAGCGCATAGTAGCTCACTCGCCATACATAACTCACCTGCAGGTCATGGTTTTGTCGCAGGAATTAGCTCACCCTCAGTGCAAAATTTACCCGCAATACAAGACCCACCTTCCCCTCTAACAAATAATTCAAGAAGTGGATCAGGACCAATTCCTAGAGAACGTGAAGGGCGTTCAGGTACTATCAATATACATTCACGAAGTCCGGAATATTTAGGAAATAGAGCAACACAAGTTTCTTACGGAGTACATGAAGCGCATTCAAGCAATGTGCCTTCAAGAAGTCCTGAATATGTACGAGATAGAATAGACCAAAGTCAAGGAGGATTTGCAAGGCGTCAATTATTTCATGGATCTCCTTCAAGAACCACTAGTAACTACAATAGCTCTCCACATTCTTCAGTCGACTCTAACGTCTTTAATAACAAATAAGAGCCGCCAAATGATGGTGTTAAGAGCCATTTTGGAGGTTTTCATGATTGAACATGTATGATCTAATTTTACTCATCACGATAGTTTTCAATATTTGTCTCATCATTCTTGAAGGTTACTTATATGTTCACTTGGAAACGTTTTTTAGTCCTCAAACATGTTTGTAAATAAATATATTTTTACTAAAAATTGTATTTAAGTTCATTTAAATAACATCTTATCGTTCAGTTTACTTTGAATACTTGAATTGATCCATATTTGAAGGGTGATAAGACAAAATAAGGTAACTGACAAAGTGGCGATTGTGCAGCAGAGCGGAAAAACAGTGTAAAATCGAAATTGCAGGTCGCGTTGAATTGAGGTTGAATTTTAAGAAATGAATTACTGCATTAAAAAGTAAACTGATTTCCCGAGCTCCCCGAGATTTTGAGTCACTGAATGTAGGGGGGAAAAGTTTAATAGCAAAAAATGATTCATAATAATTTTAATTTACATTTTTTGCAATTGAACCATGGGGATATTGATATATATATACATACTTGAATATATTATAGTATGTTATTAAGTATATTAATGTATATACTTGGATTTTTCAGAATTTTCTAGCAAAAACGCTTTTTTAGAAAATTGCCAGTAACCTCCTTTGCGTTTCCACCCTTCATTAAATTTTAGCAAATAAATAGACTGAGGGATTTTTTGTTAGAGAAAAAATGACGTATACTGCATATACCAAAGCAAACGAGAAGTTCAATATTTTGCGATAATAGTAAAAAAAATGTGTATTACTTTTTGCCAACAAACGTTAGAGAAAAATTACTTCTGAAGCTAAATGTCTTTATAATGCTAGCACACATACACACACTCATATATATATAGATATATATACTCGCTAGAGTGCTACGATGCGAGTGTGGCCCCTGAACGGGGTTTGATGACACGCCTGCATGCTCTGTGGTACGAGAAATACCCGGAGCTATGGCACTTTTCGCAGCAAAGTCTGCGAAACCATGCCGAACTACTCCGAAAAAGGGGCTATGTAAGCGGAACGCCTACTCTACCGCAGCTAGAACAAGCCGGCAACAGAGAAAGAGAGGCAACACTATTACCAACCGCGGGCAGACATCCAATAGAGGAAGAGCGTTGCTTTATGACCCGGAGAAACATCAACACCAAGGTTTCTATCAAGCCTAAAGATCTGGGTGAAATGGATGACGAGCTTCGTGGACATTTTTCCGATGAATCCGACCTCTGGGCTATCAATTATTGTGTGTATAATGCAGCGAGAGCTTTGGCCGATGCGAACCGTAAAACAAAACCAACGGTTGATCATAAGATCAAAAGACGAATGCATCAACTTGCCATAAAGATAGGCTTGGGCAAGACAGTACGCGTCCTGCATACAGTGTGTGATTGACTACATTACATCTGGCAGGAATTTTACCGCCAAGGTTCGAAAGTTTGCGCGCGAACTCCGGACCCGTTATCACACACTTAACAAGTCAAAGCTGCTGACCATCAGGCAGCATATTGTTGAGAGAATACGTATACTATCTGATGCTCAGAGAAGTGACTCATGTACAAGGTCACTCATGTATTTTGTACGATCTTAAGATCTATGCTAAAAACAAAGAGCAACAACATCTAGCTCTAGGGATTGTCGAACGATATACTAAGGAAATTAGAATGGAATTTGGGTTAGACAAATGCGCCAAGGGTTATTTGAAGCGAGGAAAACTTAATGGCATCTCTGAAGATCCTGAGCTCGTTGATAGAAGCGCTATACGACAGCTTTGCGCTGGAGAGAATTATACATACCTGGGCATGCCACAGAGCCGCATTCAGGATGTCCTTATGAAAAATTATATATATATATATATATATGTGTG
>NC_046666.1:65591345-65593901 GCF_010883055.1 Belonocnema kinseyi | reverse complement strand
TTTGTCATAAGGACAACCGCAGGTTTTCGCCGGGAGCGGGTGCTAATCTGAAAAATTGCACCCGCTTCCAGGGAAATCGCGGTAAAATTTCAGCCACAACCTTTCTAGCTTTAAAAAATTTTTTTCTTACAAAACTGAGTTTTACTATTTCAGCTCAAGAAATTCTCATGAATAACCATGATAGGAAATGCAGTATTGGTATATTGTAACTGTAATTGGCTATAATTTTCATGATATTAATGCCAATATTTCACTTCCTATAATACCTTTTTGTAATTTTCAACATCTTACATCTTCGAAGACCTCAAAGGAGATTTAGACTAGAAAAACGAGTAAATTAAAAAAATTACACTCTTGCTTCACAAATTGCTTAACACACGTCATGATCCATCAAGATCATCCTGGTCTACCATAGTTCTCCAGATTATTGATCAAGTGGTCCTGACGATCCTGAAAGAATACGAAATCAATAATTTCAGTAAAACTCGAAATACGAGAATTCAATTCTACTGAATATTACTCAGGGTGGTCACTGAACCGGAGAAACTAATAAGTATGGGGAAATGTCAATGCAATTGGTTTTCACCATGAATTTTTATAAATTTTATCAGAAAAATTCTTCATTTTCTTTTTATATCCTTTAAAATTTATAATGTTTCGATTTTGATAACATTTCCAAATAAAAAATTATTCAGTTTGTCTTCAATAACTGCAAGGATCGGACTTCAACGGAAAAAAAACACTTTCGTGATCTTCGTTCTCTTTCGATACTTGCTTAACTAAATTGGAAAAAAGTCCTGATAACTAGAAAAAACTGCAGAAAATGACACTAACATAAGTTTGCAGAAAATACTGTTAACAATTATTGAGATTTTACTACACTTTTACAATAGGAGTGTACAAAGTGAAATTACAATCGGGCATTATAAAGATAAAATTGCAATACATGTGTCGTAATTCGTGGCGGATAGCCGTGCTTCAAATAAGAGAATTTAAAATATGTAAATTTTAATCCCTCTTATATCCATATATATGGTATATTATTATTATATAAAAAAATAAGAGAAGATAATTTCTCTCTCAGGTTTATGATGGTTACAGCCTAATGAGTAGAAGCCATTTATGTTCCAATCAAGTGATCTGATATGAGGAGTATGCCTAATTTAAGATATTGGGTAAAGCTTGGTTTTTTACCACAACATACGCAAATTGAGTTACAGCCAAGGGTACGATGGGGGACCTACGGCTTAGGGCAAGATCCGAACGACCGGAAACACGGCAAAAGTACATAGAAAAATGTTCAGATGTACCGGTTCAGAGATCGAACCTCGGACCTCTAGAGTCTAGCGTGACGTCCGAGCGCCTAACCAGCCGAGACACTGAGGCTCTTTAGCCAATTTTTGTTTCTTTTTAACTTTTTCTTAAGTAAACCCCGTTTTTAAGCATCAGTAACGGATTAAGTCAAGTGCTTCATGAGATGAGAATGTGCTAAATTAATTTTGTACAATGTTTTAAATCTTTTCCTATGACGTTCTAATAGGCACAAAATCAGAAGCATGGTGTAGTTTCTAGTTCGTCTTTTACCGCTGTTATCTTTATACTGTGACCGCGTGCGTTGAAGATGACAATAATCGTCTCTGGTTTTTCATCATAACCATAGAATAAGTCAAAGGACTAATGAGATGAGGATGTTATAAGTTAATTTAATACGATGTTTTAAATCTTTTATGACGATGTTCTGGATACAAATTAGAAGCATTTTGTGGTTTGGAATTCGTCTTTTACCGCTGTTATCCTTAGAGAGTGGCCGCTAGCGTTGGAGTTGACAATATAGTCGTCTCTGGATGCAACTGGAAGGTATGCGTCATAGACTCCTGCTCCTTCTATCCTAGAAGGTAAGCGGAGCCTATTGACTGCTACTTACAGATATTGCGTTTGCAGTGTATCAGTCAACAGGCGTTATACGTCTTATATATTTTTAAACTCTTTACCGTTATAAAAAAAACTATTGCGATTACTCCGTGACTTTCTAATGGGAATTTTAACGTGGAATCCGAATTTCACCAATTTAAAAGTTGATCTTGCGCCTTTTTTTTTAGTTTTTGTTGCATGATACGAAAGGGATACTATCCCAAGAGGAACATACCAGGTGTATACATATGAAACCGGTATTTTTTCAAGAAAAAAACACATTTATTTCAAGAGAATGATAACAAATATTTTATTCAAAGTATGCGCCCTCGCTGGCTACACATTTTGTCCACCTCTCAGGCAATTTATGGATACCTTTCCAAAAAAAGTCTTCGTTTTTTGAAGCAAACCAGTCATCGAGCCATTTTCCAACATTTTCATAAGAAGTGAAGCGCTGTGCGCTGAGTGCGTGCCCCATCGATGCAAATAAGTGGTAGTCGGATGGAGCCAAGTCTGGTGAGTAAGCGGGGTGGGGTAGCGGTAACCAGCTGTACGACTCAACCAATTCCCGAGTCAGTTTTGTCCGGTGTGATGGTGCATTGTCATCGAGAAAAATCACTTTTTCATGCCTAGTTTCATATTTTT
>NC_046666.1:65585661-65591245 GCF_010883055.1 Belonocnema kinseyi | reverse complement strand
TGCACAAAAAGTTTACTCTGTACGCCTACGTATGGTTAATGTTATATTAACCACCATACTGTTCTGATACTATATCGTAAGACCTTAAATATGTTTATACGAAACCAAAAGTGAAATACTGAAAAAAATTTTAACTAGTCTAAACTTAAATGATGAATTCTCAATATTTTTAACACAAGAGTTGAAACCTTAAACAAATTTAATGAGAAAAATAATTTTGGATACAAAATAAAACTGTCGAATATCTATTTGTTTTGGAAGTTTCTTTAGTTATTTCCTTCAAGGATATGTAAATGTAATTTTCTTAAATTTCGAAACAAAAACCTTAAAAATTAGTCCAAGAATACTAAAAAATATGAATTATTTCTATAGTTATTCCAATTTTTCTAAAACATTGATATTTAGCAGTTTTTTAGAAAATCTATGCAAAAACTGAGATTTTACCTTAAAACTGAGCTTTTCAGATTTCGAGTTTTCCCCCTTTTCGTAGTATGATGAGGAAAAAGTCCATGTTAATAATATAAAAATTAAGGCACATTAGCTACAGCTCGAAAACCGCAAGCGTGTGGATAATTTTCATCAGTAGTGTATATATTTTAGATATTTTGTATATTTATAAAACAATTTAGATGAGTTCAAGGTGATGCTACAAGCCTTGCATTTAAAATTGGAGTGATTTGAGAGGAGCATTCAGTATGATTTCTACAAGAAGGTTGAAGAAATTAAGGAAGAAGTGTGAGCTGTTCATCGCGTTGATCTAACAGAGGCGTTACAAAGAAGCTCCATATTGCCACCTTTTCCACATACTGTATCGCTTACTTTAAAAACTACTTATTTGAAAAAATGTATGTACCTAAAGGTAACTATGTCTTAAATATTGTTTCTAAATTGTTTTTTAAAATTATTTTATATCAGATTGGATAATTAAAAATTTCAAACCAATTCTGTAATAATTATCTATTTTTTTCTTCTATTACAACGATTATTATTATTGTAATTTTAGGCTAGTATATTCAAGTCCCGGAACATTGCATCAAAACCTATTATACTATACCTTTTATTTGAAAATCCCGATGAGCCAGTGATAACACGCAGATGCATCTAACGTTATTGGAAGTACTCGCATTTTCCTTGACATTTGGCCAGTGTAGAGGAAAATTTCAGAAAACTTTCATCCATGTTCAGTCGAATTTTATACAACCGACCCCACTCACTCTATATTAGTTAAAAGCATTGAATAAACAACCTGGTCGTACGTCCCAGATGGTCACCCATCCGAGTAGTGTCCGTGCTCGAAATGGCTTAACATCCGGTCTCTTCCCGAGAATAGATTCATTGAGTAACTAATGCTGTCGATTACCCAAATGAGATATGACGTCGGTAAAAGTGCGTCATTATGCCAGTGCTGGATTATTACTGCGGCATAGTATTATGCCAATAATATCTCAGTACTAAGTTTCGGAAGTTTACCAGTACCAAGCCAGCACTAGAGCGCCCCATATGTCATAACTAAAAATATTAACTGAGTCCAGGCCCAATACTAAGCCAATTGTAACTATGAACGTAGTCAGTTCCACGCCAGCTTAAGACCAAGTGTATGCCGTTCTTCGACTGTCACTTTGTCAGTATTAAATCTTTACCATGACGACCTAACACCAACTAACAGCCATCATTACACAAAGATTGTATTGTTGGTACGACAATGTAACGCCAGTATCATGAAGACTAGCTTTAACGAAAAGTAGTTTTTTGCCAGCACTAGATTGATACTGTGCCAGTATTATGCGAGGCCCATGAGGATTTAATACCAGTATAAAGCCGAGATTATGCCATGCATATATTTTGACTATGCCAATACTAAATCAGTACTGATCCGGTACTGACTGCCAGTATTGAGCCAGGTCATCTTTTGGAAGTTTGCCAGTATCAAGCCAACATTGGAGCCTACCTTGTGCCAGTACCGCCCCAACATCAAAATGTCTTTGTGTGGTACTGGCGCGGTACTGTGCCAGTTGTAAATTTCCACTTGGGATGTGGATACTATGAGGATACTCTGTAGAGTATCCTTTCCGTTCACTCAGTCTGCTAGGGGTTCCTTGGAGTCCGGTCTCTAGCCGCCCCTGCTGAAAATTCCTATAAAGAATCCTCCCATTGGGCAAAAAAATTAAGGATGTCCTAGATACGTCTTTGGGACATCCCTAAGAAGTCTTTTGTAACATGTCTTTTGGTCATCCTAGGGATGCTCTTTAAAACGTCTAATGTCAGTACGGAAGATTTCTCGAGAACGTCCATATCTTCAAGACGTCTTTGGGTCATCTTTCGAACATTAGACCTGTTAGAGACGTTCTTGGGATTTTTATAGTTTTATGCCCATTGGGCTGTATAGAATCCTACATAAGATCTTTGGAAGAACCTGTACATGATCCTATGTGGGTTCTGACGTATGATTCCTTCAAGAAAAAGTTACAAGGATCTTACGTAGGTTCCTGTACAGTATGATTGGTTCGAGTTCGTAGGATGAGTGACTAGAGATTTTATAATACCTATATTGTCTAGCCTCGATGGCTCCGCGTGTTTGGACACTCTTGGTTTATATTTAGAAACTGTCGAGTCAGCAGATCGTGGGTTCGAATCCTCAGGGTTATGCGAATTTATAAATAAATATAAATTAAATCGCACAAATAAAATTTTTCCCTGCACATTTTTCTACTCAGGAACCTTTGTAATATCCTGTGTTATTTTATACATAGAAATTATTCCTGTATATAGGTTCCCGTATAATGAAACTCTAAAGTACCTGAGTAAGATCCTATGTCAGCCATTTCACGATGACCAGGAAACTGTACAGGAACCTACATAAAATCCTTGTTACTTTTCCTTGAAGGAGTCATATGTCAGCACCCACATAGGAACCCTCATAGGATCATGTACAGGTTCTTGCAAAGTTCCTATTTAGGATTATGTACAGGACTCTATATGGGAATTTTCAACAGTGGTGGATGATCTTACGCGGCCGACAGCATAGTTGGAGATAAAGGTTTCACCTCTGGATACTCTTTAGGAACTGCCCATTTTTTTAAATGGAATGAGGAACAGTTTTTACGGACTAGATACAGCCTTGGTACAGCCTGCTCAATTGAAAAAAAGTCCTTGATATTTCGCCCATTTTTGCCATGATATTACCATCGGGTGGTGTCAAAAATTTAGTCATGTAAACTATCTTCGTCTTTAGATCTTGGAGGACAAGATCAGGCTTCTTAGCACTGATGCGTTGAATGGTGGAGAATAAAGTACCGAAGATGGTGATATAACACGTTTACACCGAAAAAACTGGGGTATCCAGTAGAACCCATTTTTGGCTCCGACTCAGAAAACATGGTTACAGAACAGATATGTAACTGTTCTAGAACACAAAAGAACCTGTTCTAGAACAGGTTACGAACATGCGAGTAACTATGTCATCCTTCATACACTAGAACAATTCTTTAACAGTTCTGGAACGGTTTGATATACGATCTGTAACATTTATAGAACAATTCTAGAAATCGGTTACCAGTGTTATGTAACATTTCTAGAATAATGTTAGAACTCAATTTCAAATGTTGTATAACAAATTTGTAGAACTCACTTGTAACAGGGTTCTAGAACTTTTATATAACACTATTACGGCACAGTTCCAGAACAAACTTGGAACAAATGTTACAGTACGTCTGTGATTGGTCAGTTCGAGAACAATTACGTAACACGTTTTCTGGAACAGTTATTAATCTTTGTTCCCAATTCGTTGTAGAACACACTTGTCATAGGTTTCTAGAACTTCGATATAACACTATTATGGAACAGTTCTAGAACAAAATTGAATAAAATATTATAGTACGTCTGTGATCAGTTTGTTCTAGAACAATTCCATAGCAACTGTTGGAGAACAGTGCTGTCACATTGTTCGAGAACAGTTCTGTCACAATTTTTCTGTTTTCTGTTTTTCTGTTCTGTCATCATCTTGTAACAACTGTTATACAACACAGTAACTTTTTTGATCTGGAAAGGTTACAGAACGTGTTTGCTGGGGAAGGAGCTGCAACAAAAGTGAACCCCACTTGCTGAAAATGAAGACAAAACGATAAATAAGCTCTAAATGATACTTTAGTCGGTGTTCTAAAACATCCCAATTGTAATTGAGCCTATTTATAAAGAACCTATTTTTCGCTTTGCCTACTTCGACATTTTTTAAAATTAATAACATAGTTTTTACCTTAAAGTATACATGTACACAAACTCTAATGGGGATAACTTGATGAAGATAATTAAATTACATTATATTACTGCAATTAAAGAAGGATATAATGATTTGAGAAATATAATTTGAAGGTTTTGCAGCGAAGTTGTCAACATAAAGGAATATTCATATGCAAGAAACTTTTCGTCTCAATTCATCGGTCGGTAACTGTAAATCGATCCCTAACTTACCAGCCCTACTTTGCAAACGTTTGGTTTGTGAATGCTCCCTCATGTTCTTTTGAAGAGCGCTCTAAACGACCCCTTTTGGCTCTCTACTCTACAGGTATCTATTGGCGCTCAAGTTCTAAATGATATTGAATGATATTTCCACCTATGAGTTGAACCTTCTGATCGGCATGCGATGATTTAGTTTCTAGTCTTCCATTGCGTGGGTGAAGGCAGGTATGCTTGTCCAGTCCAAAACTCATGCCAATCGCTTTAGAAAATTTTGAAAATTAAAGATTCAGAACAAAGATAATATTATGAAAAATAGTAAAATGGCGAATTTTTTTTATATTCATTTATCTATTATCATGCAGTTGTTATCAGATAACCAAATTTCATATAGCAAATAGTCATTGCTAAATAACAAGCTTGTTTCTATAAAGGAAAACGGAATCTACAAATGGGCACTTCCATGAGCACGTTACTTTCATGAGCACGATTCCAAATTTTTTTACCTTTTTTAGGACATGTATTTGCACTCCTCAGTATGTTGGTGAAATTTCTGCGAATTAAAAGGTTAACACAATACTTAATGTGCATAAGTAGATATTACACAGTCCAGAAAACATTAAAAACTCATTTAGAAGCCATCCACACATCACGTGTTAGGTTACTTGCTAATTTTCGACCCCACACCCACTTCGTAACTAACCGTGACGAAAGAAAAAAAAATTAACATAACATGACAGGGAATATTAATATGGGTCTTTATAAACTGTTAATTGCGAATTCTACATTTACAATAAGAGAGTTTTTTTGTGCGACATTTCACATAAATTTTAAACTAGAAGAAAATTCTGTATATCTATAACTGAAGCATCCTGATACAAACTTTTATCATACATAAAGCATAGTGTGAAAAATATATAGCTTTACAAGCTTAAGTATTCTCTTCTATAAACTTTTATTATACTATGTATTATGTAATACAAATATAGCTTTAAACGCTATTCTAAAATGAATCATTGTCAATCCATGTATTCTACCAGGTGTATACATATGAAACCGGTATTGCCATTTAGCGGCCAGTAGGCACACTTGTAGGCACTGTCGGAACTTACCATTTGTGCTAATTGGCGTA
>NC_046666.1:65583613-65585561 GCF_010883055.1 Belonocnema kinseyi | reverse complement strand
AGAGAG
This sequence comes from Belonocnema kinseyi, assembly GCF_010883055.1. Lineage (NCBI taxonomy): Eukaryota > Metazoa > Arthropoda > Insecta > Hymenoptera > Cynipidae > Belonocnema > Belonocnema kinseyi. The sequence continues at coordinate 65,585,555 of NC_046666.1, read as the reverse complement.
AGAAAGAATATATGTAATAATTTGAAGTGAGAATAAATGTATATATAGATTAAGTCCCTAATTCATATTTTTGTTTGAAACGATATGATGCCAATATTTCCTTTACGGTAAATTTCCATCAAAGCCAATGTCGAAACCACGGTCGTATATACAGGTCCCGAAACTCCCGGGAGTAGGAGTACCACGGTTTATGAGACGACCTGTGAAGTTACAAAATGCCACGAGGGGCGGTTTAGATGAGTAGTGGAATGCGTGGATAATTGAAACGAGGATATTTTGACGGAATATGAAATTAGTTGTCAATTCTCTGGGTTATCTAAAATATGAATATGAAATTATCCTACAGGTACTTTGAATGTAGATCGGTTCTCTTTTGAGTCATTCTTATTTGTTCAACAGTTTGGTACTGCACAATTCCAGGGCATTTTCAACAACAACAATATTTTAACGATCGCGGGTACATCGCAGGTTAGGTTAAGAACGTGGTTGAGAATATTAAAAAAAAGCTGTACATACTACTTAATCGCAGCGCTTTCCGGTTCAGCGGCAATCAGGAGAAACAAGAGGGCTTCAGTAGTGGTGGTACCCCCATTCCCGGCAGTTTCGGGGCCTGTATGTACGACCGTGGTCCAAACCAAAACCGGGATAAAATTGTATTGCTCGTGTATTTGGTTAGGGTGAACTTTTTTGCTGAAATTTTTATTTGAAACATCTGGAAATATCTAGTATTGCCAAAAATATTTTTGAATATTAACTTTATATTTTAATCTAAATGCATTGAGGTTGAATCAATATATTTAATTAATATTAGCCCCTCATGGATGAACAGTAATCTGAATATTGTCTCACTCTCAAATTTTTTTAAAGAAAATGCATTTAACCCTACCTCGAAATACTTATAATACTTCGATGAGATGCATAATCTAATGATTGAAATGAAGAATTTATGCCACAGTTTATTTATCGTGTAGTATAGGATTTTTTACTTACCTTCTGGAAACACTATCTCAGTATTCATTAAACGAGAAGCGTAATATAATTCTGCTTCTTTTGAACAAGTGAACCGTCGGACGACACGTTCTGCAGCTTCCAGTCTAAACGGAATTCTTCTATGAATTCTGCGGATTTACGTATCGAACAATCGATTGTTTCAATTAACCACTCACTTCACGTTTCAAGTCCAATAGAGAACACTGCTCAAAGAAGTACTTATCTATCAGAATTATCGCAGAAACACTTCTACCAGTACTCAGTATGTATCGAGCGAACACACGACATAATGATTTTGCCGGTAGATAACCGGCAATTGACTTTTATGTTTTGCCAGTGTTGACCCTGTTCTGAGCCAACGCACGGAATAATAATGAGGCCAGTAGATAGCCAGTGGTTAAAGTTTGTACTCTGCTAGTATTAAGTATGTACCGTGTCAAGGCACGGCCTAATACTGTAGCCGTTAGAATACCGATTATCGAAGTTGTTACTTTGCCAGTATCGAATCTATGCCGAGCCAACACATGGCATAATGCTGTCGGTGGTTAATAAACGGCAATCGAAGTTTGTACTCTGCAAGTGCTGAGCCTGTATCGAGCCAACGCACGGCATAATGATGTGGCTGGTAGATAAACGGCACTTGACGTTTGTACTCTGCCAGTACCAAACCGCTACTGTGCCGATACACGGGAGAGCATTGTAGTCGGTACTTAAACAGTATACCAAATCAGTATCTCGCCAATACTAAACCCGTAAATTACCAATGCTTGACGTGGTACTGAGTTTCGGTACTGGCACAACGCCTGCTTAAAAACTGGCACCGTACTGCGCTTGTTGTAAGAATCGGCACAATATTGTACCAGGTGTATACATATGAAACCGGTATTGCCATTTAGCGGCCAGTAGGCACACTTGTAGGCACTGTCGGAACTTACCATTTGTGCTAATTGGC
>NC_046666.1:65573693-65583513 GCF_010883055.1 Belonocnema kinseyi | reverse complement strand
GCGCATACTTTGAATAAAATATTTGTTATCATTCTCTTGAAATAAATGTGTTTTTTTCTTGAAAAAATACCGGTTTCATATGTATACACCTGGTATAAGGGAAGGCCCATTAATTATGCTTGGGTGCTTTTTTTAATTTATACCTCCTCCCCCCTTCCCACGTAAGATTTTATATTTTTTACACAATATATCAATTATTTCCACTGCAAAAGAGATTTTAAACCAAAAAATGAGGAAGTTTAACAATATTCACAAAGATTTTTAGGGATTTTATGTGATTTCAAGGAATTATAAAAGCTTTTAGGATATCTCAAATGATTTCAAAGGATTACCTGAGTTGTAATTTTCAAATGATTAAAAATTTTTTTAAGAGTTTGAGGACATTACCTAGTACAGTTTGAGAGATTCTTAATTTTTAAATGGATTTTACAGTATTATTTAGTATTTTCGAGACATTTTTTATTTTTCATCGTACCATAAAATTGTATCGTTGAGAAACAATTTATTCCTAAAGGATTTTATACAAATTTTTGAAAAAATCTTGAAAGTAACACAGAAACAAGTGTCACATGACGCTTCTCTTGAATTTTTTCAGGTAAACAATGTTGTTTCTTCTCATTTTTTCGTATCTTGTGTTGCTTTGCCAAAAAAATGAATGTTCGTTTTCCAGCGAAAAAAATTATCTCTTCTCTCTAAGGCGCGGCACAGGACAGAATTAGAAATAATTAATAGAAAAAACGGTGGTGATTTTGAGTAAATTGACTTTGAAATATTTTCAAGAAAACCAACGACCATTTTGTCAATTATGAATTTTTTAATTCTCATCCGAGAAGGTATTACATTTGATGGGTCCGCGGTCTAAACCTGTTAATTGACATTTTTTTCGAAATTGTTTTTTTTTTAAATTTTCTGGAATATTTTTTATATGCAGTTAATATCACGCAAGTGAAAAGGCAAAATTACTTTTCGTTTTTTTAAAATGGATTTTCGACAATCGAGCTTTGGTATCTAGAGCTCAATTTACTAGTAGAATAGAGCAGTAAGAAAAATGTTAGTATCCACCACTAACACTCAGAAAATTTGTGTAATAAACTATTTTAAATTTTTGCAGGCCTATCTATGTTGGCATGCGGTTCCAAACATTTTTACATATAAAACTTACCCGCAGTTTGAAAAGCAGCGCAGAAAAAAGCAAGCCCGGAAAAATAATAGAAATTCAGCGGTAAAACACTGCAGATAACAAGTTTAGACCGCTGTATCCCGTAAAGATAACACATGTATGGCTTTCTTTTTACATATAATGTTTAATTTTGATTCAAATCTTATAAAACTAACGCGTAATATTTTTCTCTGGTAAATGAACAAAAAATACTTTTTGGTTTAAAAAAAGATTTAAAATTGAAAAAATAATAGCAATTTTTCTTCGTCGTGTAAAATTTCTGAAATGCTAGTTAACAGGTTTAGACAAAAAATTTGCTTCCACGGAATGTCTACAAATTTCTTATTAACCACTTTTTGATAGAACGCGTAGTTTTTCTTTCATTCTTGAAGAATAACATTAACAATAAAAAATTTAATAATTTTTTGCACAAAAGACAACAAGGTGCGAAAAAATCAATAGAAAATTAATCGTCAAAAATGATATTAAAAATAAAAGAATTAAATTTTGGAAAACGAAAGAAGAAACGAAAGAAAGGAAAAGACACAAGTTGTTTAACCGAGAAAGGCCTGGAAATTTGTTATAAACTCTTGTTGTAAAAATATAATGGGATAAAAAATTATCTTTTTCAAAAAACGATACGAGCTACAACAATATTTCATGTAACAAAAATTTTCGCCTAAATTATTTCTAGAAATTTCCGCAGAACTACTCTACGCTAGGATGCGTATTTTTCACAGAAGCTGAGAATAAAATTGAATGCAAAATAAGGAACAAATATTAATCCCCGGGCGAGGTACAGAAATAAATATGATATAAGCCTGATATAACGGTGTTGAACAAAATGTAGAAAAGCTCGCATTTTTGACAAAATAAACTGTGAAGCACAAGATAATTGATGAAAATGTGTTCGCTAAAGCCGAAGAATCCTTAAGAAAAGAAAATTCGCAATCATTAAATTACAGTTGTCGATGCTTTGACCTTTAATTTGAAAAGGGCTGTGCATAAGTGTGAGGGAAATACGATGACCAAGCACGTAGTGCGGGAGTAATATATTATCGAGCGCGAGTCCCGAGAACTAACAGTCGCGCACCGTAGGCGCTTTTAAAATTGATGCCAGATTTTTTTGTTGGCGAAAACAAATTTTGGATTTAAAAGGATAGCGGTAGACCCCTTCGAGGACAAAAACGAATAAAAGCAGATTCATACTTCACATACTGAAAAGTATTTAAGCGGATCGAGATTTTACTTCACATATTGGAAATTATTCAAATGGATAACAATTGAAATATGTAGTAACAGATAGAGAATGATTGAATAGAATGCAGAGTGCTCATTCGAATGAATTAAAAATTTCTATCTGTTGGAATCCGCTAGTTTCCATCTGTTTTAATACATCTACTTTCAGCTAGAATAATTCGATTCTCGATGCGAGAAGGAATAAAATAAAAAATATAATTTTGTATCTTAAAGTTGCGTATTAAATTATTTAAATAACGTTGCTGAATTAAAACATTTCACAATGATGCTCTCACTCATTTATTACGATGTATATTGAGGAAAACTAAAATCAATCAATCAATTAATCAATCGCTGGAAAATTTGCAGCCAACTGCAACATTTCTTAAACTAATATAAATATTTTGGACTAGTAATTATATGATGAACGAAGTTTCATTTAGAACAATTTACGCTATAAATAATTGCCGACAACGTCAAAATATATATTAGAAAACTTGCATTTTCTACTTTTATTTATATTTATAAAATTATAAAATTTGCATTACCTTCGGCATTGGATTTGCTGTGATGACTGATGATGGAAAGGTCACAAAACAGATCGTACGAGAATCAAAGGGCCCTCAGGTCTCCGAGTTCCACAATCAACGTATGTAACAAATATATAGTTTCGTAATACTAATTCCTCTAGATATATAGTATTTGACGGTGAATGTTTACCAAGATTGCTGATAAGAGCAAATACGCTAAATACACAATCTTCATATCTCAAACACCCTATTAAGCACTGCTCACCATCATTATTTTCGACATTCTTGACTTTAGAAAGTGATCAACTGATCACGTAAAATGTATTTGCCTGCAAGCTGTAGTCTGAATTTTTATACACTCACGAAAATCAATATTTGATATTTATTCCTTTTATTCTACTGGCCTTATATCAATATTATTAAGAATGTTGATTTTATTTTTGAGTTGTGAAAAAATGATTCCGTACCTGTGCTGAGACACGAACTGAGGTCTTCAGATTGCCGTTCTGGTGCTCTTATCCACTAATAAAGATTGATTTTATTCCTGAATTTTGAAAAAATGATTCTCTACCGCTGGGATACAAACCCAGGTCTTCAAATGGCCGATATGTTGCTCGTACCCAATAAGTTGCAGAGAGTACAAGATTCAATGTTCACAAACTCCTACAAGCAAATTCTGACGTTATTTTAATAGTCTCTCAAGATTCTAATTTTTCCTCTGACATGTTTGTACAAATCATATTTTGTGATGTTACGGCATCGACCAGATATTTATAAGTGAATATTTGTTGTTAATCCTGTGTAGTCTAGTGGTCTTACATTAATATTTTTAAAAATATGATTTGCACATAACATGTAAGGAGAAAAATTCATGAAAATCATCGTAAAGGACCCCGAACGCTTTTAGTATAAAGGTTCGGTTTAAATTGGTCCAATTTTACATATATCGGTGGCAGTAGAGGGACTACCGTCAGACTAGAGTGGTCAGAACAATCTTTCTCAGGTCATCAGTTAGATGCACAGATTAGAAGCACTCTCTTGGTGTGTGAGTGCTAGTCCCCTCGACAACGGGCCTCTACGCAAGGAGATCGCTCTCTTATTTTCGAGACCTCAAAATCAACTAGTGACCCGTAAGGTTAGGCTCGAAATGGCTCGATATGGAGCCTCTTCAATCCTTCTAAGGTCACCAGTCTCTTCTAAAGGGGACTTACCGTGTAAGGTAGGTTCTAAACCACCGAAACCCTGATAGAAGTAAATAAAAAAATTTTCCATGGGTAACAGCTCAGGGATCGAACCCCAGTATTCCTTCACGGAAGTCTGAGGCACTATCGTCTGAGCCACCACTATATCATTGATACCTGGCTGTCACCTAGGAGGCTTGGATTGGATTCCCGGTCCGCGTCCTCAGGTTGCAGGTATACGATACTGTACCAAGAGTTTCTGCTGAATCTAGTTACAATAATTAATAAGCAGTCGCAGACAATTGGCCAGGGATTTTCTCGAAGGAATAACCCATAAGCAGAGGCGTAACTAGCTGAACGACACCTGGGGGAGATGTCGAAAACGGCGACTCTGGAATACCTCTAGGAACATTCAGCCTTGTCCTTGCACACGGGGCTCTGCAAGGAATGACGAGCCCTTTTCACTAGCTGCTTGTGGGGACAATAATGATAACACTAAACATAGGTGTAAGTACGGTTTAAAACAATGGAACGCGCAAGACTCCCGACAATGGGTCGGATAACAATGCAAACTACCCAAGAGTTGGGAAAGTCAAACAAAACAAGAGTTAATACGATGGATCGCCAAAATCTCAAGATTTTTTAGTGGATAGATCAACTGAGGGACGACCTGCTGGAGTGCTACAATACCAGTTTGGCCCCTGAGCGACGAGTTTACGTGGCCCTACTGTATGCTCTGTGGTGCGACAAACATCCAGAGCTCTCGCACTTTTCGCATTAACTGCTGCGAAACTGCGCCGATGACCTCCACTAAAGGAGTTATATATGCGGAGAGCCTACTTTACCGCAGCCATAACAAGCCAGCAGTAGAGAAAGAGAGGCGACACTGAAACCAACCGCGGGCAAGCATCCCATCGAGGAAGAGTTATAGTTTAGGACCAGCTTTGTGAAGACCTCAGAACCATCAATATTAGTATGTATGATGAAGCAAGAATTTTGGCGGATACAAACCATGAAAGAAAACCAACGGCTAATCATAAGACCAACAGACGAATGCATCCATCCACTATCAGTACACAGTAAAAAAAAGTGTTCAAAATGATACGGAAATCAATATCATTTTGATATGCAACAAATCGAATTTTGAGATCATAATGATCTGATCCGGGATCATGTGTGAAGTAAAATCAAGATGGCTGACGTTCTTAGAGTACTTTAGCTCACATGGAAGCTTTTTATGGTTTCTGATCGTGCAGTGTAATTGAAAAGTGACAAAAATAACGAAATCTGAGATTAGAAAATATCAGCTGTTAAGTGTAGTTGTCACTTGTGTGCGATTAGATACCATTTTTAGGGTATGTATTATGACACCGGCGCTAAGAATTGGCGGGCATTTTGTTTAGTCTAACAACTGAACAAAAAAAAGATCAAATTGATCCTAATGGGCAAATGATTATGATCTCGACAGTCAAATGATCGCTGGAGCAAAATTCTCTGCAACAAAATTGATCCTTTTTTTTTACTGTGTACTGGGCAAGCCAGTACGCGTGCCGCATTCAGTGTGTGACTACAAAATATCTGGCAAGAATTTCACTGCTCCAGGGCCAAATGGGGTGGCGCGAGATTTATGAACAACGTAGCTCAAACAAAGGCGTAGCAGGATGTCGGGAGTACCTACTCATCGATTGACTAGTGGGCAGCTTTCGATTCAACCCACCATAGATTACACTGCCCTGCATGAATTTTTTGAATAGGATGGCACCTAATGTTTCCGCATGGATTTTTCATGCTGAATACGAATTTGGGTTAAAAACTTCTCATCACGTCACGTTTTTAAGAAAATAGGGGTTGCAACCCCAAAAAATGGAGTTTTTAGCCATTTTTGAAAACTTGTAGACCTGATTTGTTTAAACAATTAAAAATTAATAAACTAATGTCATTATTACTATCTCTATCAATTGAACGAAGTTGCATAGTTTTTTTATTTCTTTCTAACATTCACTTTGGCAGTCGTTTAATTACTTCGTATTCAGCTTTCCCAAACTCCCTCGAGTAACAAAATTCACTAAATCCGTTTGAATTAAAAAAAAATCGTCTACCATATTGAATCTGCCATGTTGAATTTTTTAAATGTAACTCCATATTCGTTATCAGCGACCTTTAAAACCCTCCGAGTAAAAAGTGTCGAGCGAATACGATCAAATTTTGAAAAAAAAATCCGCCCTATTGGATCCGCCATTTAAATTTTTTTAAACTTAACTGCATATTCGTAATCACCGACCCTTAAAACCCTTTAAAAGCACTGCACATTTTATTATGCCTGGGCGTGGGTGTAAGTATGTTAAAATAATTTCTGATTTCATTTTCTTCCTCTACCCCTAGACAAAAACACCCCCACCCCCACTATAAGGGCGCATTCGATTAATTTAACATAAGGCTCATTTGAAAGGGCTTGTTTCATCCTTCAATTTCTGATATTAGCGAAGTTTGTGACACGTCATGGTTCAGCTCTACCATTTTTAAAAAATGGTTAAAAATTCCGTTTTTAGGGGTTACAACCCCTATTTTCTCAAAAACATGACGTGACGGGAAGTTTTTGAACCCAGATTCGTGTTCGTACAGAAATTAAGTGATTTTGTTGAAAAATCTACAAAAAACTGAACTTTTCTGCCTCATTTCAATATTTACATATGAAAAATAAAAAAATTTTAAAGGCTGAAATACATATTTATTCGACCACATCAATCTTTTATAATGCTCCATTAGTTTCTCTTGTGATACAAAAAACTTTTTAATTCATCCAAGCTTCTATTTGTGAAAATTGGGATTTTCCCCAAACACATATTATTCTTATCAGGCTATACCCTAAAGAGCAGTTCTACCCGATTCGGGCAGTGCTAAATTGAAATGGGCAGTTCTAACATTTTGCTTCCATTCACGTTACAAATTTATACATAAAATTAAAAATTTGAAGAAAATCTATATTATTGTCAGTAATAAATCGCATCTAAATAGATCTAAAAATATTAGGACATAACGATATTTCACAAAAACTAATATTTTTATAGGCTTGTTTTTACAGAATCTTATTTTATATTGTTTGCTCAAGTATAAGTATTATAAACCTTTTATAAAATTTCGAAAAACAACGATTATTGGTATTAAATTCCGTATAGTGTGAGAAAAGTATTCAGTACCACAGATCTGGGAAACAAAGACATTTTTTTAGGAATTTGCTTACTGTCAGGTGGGGCAGTTCTAAATTTTTTGTGGCAATAAAATGTCTGTGAAAAAATAGATATTGAGCTGCGACTTTTAATCGATTTGAACATTATTTTTTTATTTTAAGCTAATAAAATTCTGTATAAATCTGTGATGGCCAATTTTTCATATTTTTTTTATTTATAACAAAAATGAAAAAATAAAAAAATTATAATACTTGGAAATACTTGGATTCAATCAGAAAGATTTGGAACCAATTAAGCAACTATCCACAAAAGTTGTCTAATAGCTTATGAATTGTTAAAAAATGTATTGAATTTGTTTTAAACAAATAAGTGCGTGAAAATGGATTCATGGGGATCGACATGGCTTCTTCAATTCGTTGGCACTAAATTTAAACAATTTATAGACAAAATTCGTCTTTAATTGAATTCTTGAAAGATAATAAATAATTTTTCATTTTATAAACAAATTTTATAAAGAATTATCCACAGCTGGTATTTATGGTGTAATAAACGTAACCAATCGTTAATAACTAATTTTTAAACTTTTTTTAGAAACCGCGATAACGATCCACTATTGTCATTCTTATTATTAATTTTATAGGCAAATTTTTGTTCCTCTTATAAATTTTTGTAAAACAATTCCTTTTTTCTTATGTATACTTAAAATAAACGGAACGCCAATCTCTAACGCTAACTTCACAGCCAAAGTCAGGACTCACTTGTTGTGTTTTTACCTTTAAAAATAGATGAAAAATGTAGTTGTTAATAAAGTTTCTTTAAACAATTATCAGTTGTTATAAATCGATAGCAAAGAGTGATTACTAAATAACAGGCTGCTAATACCTTAAAGGATCCCAATTTTTTCTTAGAAAATGTCTTAGATGATAAAAATTTGTTTGAACAATTGTTTTAGACAATGAAAATTGTTGATTGTTATGGAAGCTTCCTAAGGGTCTAGAAGTAAGTTATTTAATTATTAGTTTAAAAAACAAAGTTTAAATCAAATAAATAAATCTAAAATAAATAAATTGCCAGACAATCTCCATAACTCCCCCAAAAATGAAATTTCAAAGTTAGACTTTATAGGAATTTTATGACGCATAGGTGTCAATCGATAGTAATAATATGAACTTGATACACGCGGGGACAACTTTTGCATGCCTACCCCCATAAGGTAACAAACATGATACTACTGTACTAAATGATGCTACTACGTTAATGTTAAACGTTATTGTTAATCTGTAATAAATAGGCCAAATCAATCTCAGTTTATTATATGGATAACATATTATTGTTACACTTTACAAGATATTTGTTGTTAAAAATAACAATAATAGTAAGTTTCCTTCAGGTGACAGTGGAACGTTTCCAAGGATGGACATTTTACACTCCCGGGTTAAGGGACCACAATAGCCCCTAAAGCTTGGATAATTCCGTTGCATCCCCTTGTTCGCTTAAGCGGTACCCCAAAGCCCTCTCCATATAGCGAGGACGATACCAGCGCTATTGGCTGATATGTCTGATGTACTGATACTGTTACTGCCCATGAGTGCCAGAGGCTTCCCAGCAATCGAAGGATAGTGAAAAAGGCTTTTAATAGCTCTCTCATTATCCTCTCCGCACAGGCGATAGAGGGGGCTATCTGCGTAAACAGATAGAATTCAGTGGGCAAAAAATTAAATATGTCCTAGAGATATCTTTGGGACATCCCTAAGACGACTTTTATCACATGTCTTTTGGTAATCCTAGGGATGCTCTTAAAACGTCTAATATCAGTACGATATATATGTCCCGAGAACGTCCATGTCTTTAAAAGCTCTTTAGGTCATCTTCAGGACATTATACGTCTAAGAGACGTTGATTGGCCTGATATAGGCCGTCCTAAGAAAGTTCCAAGGACGTTCTTGAGATTTTCATAGTTTTGTGCCCACTGGGAAGTTTTTAAAGAAATAAAAATCTTTAAGAATTTCTTGTGTTCAAAGATAAAGGAGGCTAAATTATATTACTAACTGCAAAGGAAATACTAGAGTTTTAAATTCGTAGAAAATGTTCCGACAAATAAGTTATTTATTCCTTCTGAAAACTCCGCTAAATGAAGTTAGACTAGCTCTCATCCATAGCGGAACGATAGACTAGAGCTTATTCGTAATGGGATAGTAGTCGCTTTCTTAACGGTAACGGTAGCTCAATTAGGGCTTATATTTAAACCAATGAAATGCTTACAACTGGTTCGAGACCAGTGAAGTTTTCTCTTGCTGCATGTTTTGCGAGTCTGTCCGAGATTTCATTGCTTTTGATGCTACTGTGTCCTGTGATAAAAAGTAGAGTCACTTAGTTTTCCGTCGGTCGATTGTTAAGTGCCTCTTAGCACTCTTACTAATAGCGACGTAGTCGTTGTTACATTCAGGGCCATCATATCAGCCTTGCTGTTTCAGTAGATACGGATGTTTCTTTTGTTAGCATATTCCTGTGCCATATAGACGC
>NC_046666.1:65571377-65573683 GCF_010883055.1 Belonocnema kinseyi | reverse complement strand
GGGGACAGCTGAACACCCTGTCCCTCCTGTTCAGGCGCCCTTGACTGTAGTGCAGGACCTCTTTGAGATTGTGAAGTTCATTTGCACTCCATCTATGATACACACAGGTTCCGGCTTTTACTTTGTTCCTGCAGCCTTCTGTGAACTAGTTGTTCAACAACGAATCAGCGTCCGACTATAGTAGAATTAAAATTCTACTACAGCACCAGTGACGTAACACAAGACACACGTATTCCTATGGATTTTGGGACGCTGAATTGAAATTCGGTATCAAAAATCACCCATCACGTCATGGTTGAGCCATAACCTCAAAAAATGACGAAAAATCATGCACTGAGGCAAATGAATTTCAAAATAATGTCAGTGATTCAAATTTTCACTTCAAAAACATGTCGACAACTGTGAAGGATCAACATTTGCCTGATATCATCTTATTTAACATAACTTTACCCAACAGAACCTGACCTCACCTAACCTGAATTAACAGAAATTTATTGAACTACACGTAAAGCTCTGGAATTATATTTTCCCAGTAGCAAATGTGTGCTACATCGAATGGGTCAACTCGAGCCTAACCTAGAAATAAATCTAACCTAGTCTAACCTAACCTAACCTCACGAAACACAATTAAACTATTTGTATTGTCCCGTTATGTTTGCGGTACCGTTTGAATGAGCTTGGGCTTAACCTGCAAAGAGGTCAAACCTATCCTAACCTTAAAAAACCTGACCTAACATAACCTAACTTAATCTCACGTAACACAATTAAACTCATTGTGTTGTCCCGTTGTGTTTGCGGTACCGTTTCATTCAGCTTTGGCTTAACCTACATACAGGTTTAACCTATCCTAACCTAACAAAACCTGACCTAACCTAACCTAGCCGAATGAAATTCAACCACACGTGTATCTATGTAAGCGTTCGGTTCGCAGTCTTAAATGTGTGCTATGTTTAATATGTTAACTCGATCTTAACCTACAAATGAATCTAACTTAACAGAACCTAACGAAATTTTGCTTAACGCAACACAACTTAACTTAAGTGTTCCCGTTGTAACACAATAAAATTCATTTCATTGTACTACAGGTGGTTAAAAATTTCGACGCACATTACTCATTTGGAGAAACTTAGAACTACAAGTAGAGTTGACCCCATTTCAATTAATCTGGCAATGTTTGTATCAATTAAAATGTAGAACTGTAACCCTTTTCAACATCCAGCAAAAATCAGTCATCATGACCTCGTTCCATCTACCCTGATATCGTTGTTCCATGACTTGTATGTCCTGATGAAAACGATCCCCTTGTTCTTCGCTGAAATCACCATCAATTTCTGGAAACTTATCCAGATGGGAATCTAGAAAGTGAAGTTTTTAAGTCATCAAGCAGCCTAACTTTTTGAAGTTTCTTATCATTTTCGCAACAATATTCTCGTAGTCTGGACTTTTTTTGTTACCGAGGAAATTTGCGTTTACTGCTTTAAAACTTTACCAAGCGTCTATTTCAATTTTCGTCATGTGGCTCACGAAATTAGTATCTCTTGTCAATATTCGAATCTGTGGTCCATCAAAGACTCCTTCTTTCAATTTAGCGTCTGAAACATTAGGGAATTTGAGGGATATATACTTATAGCATTGGCCATCTTTGTCTAACGCCTTGACAAATTGCTTCATGAGCCCAAGCTTTATGTGGAGGGGTGGTAGTAAACATTTTTCTGGATCAACGAGGCTTGGGTTGATGATATTATGAGAACCAGGTTTGAATGAATCTCCTAAAGGCCAATGTTTTTTGCTGTAATGATTGGCTCGATCTCTGCCATTCCACAGGCATATAAAGCATGGCTCTCTTGTGAACCCCGATTGTTTTGACGAATCAATGAAAAGTCGCCATTCTTCGTCTCTGTACACATTTTTCTTCAAGTGGTTCATTAGTCCGTTAACGTCAGTGCAGTACGCTAAAGACGTCTCTTCGTCTTTAACGAAAAACTTTCTGCATTCTTTGTTCCTGTCGCGATAGAATGAAACTTTTGTCTTTGGCTCTAGAAGATTTCTTCGTTTTAGAAATGAAGCGGCAAATTCAGCGCCGTCTTTCGGTAATCCAAGATTTCTAATAAAATCATTCAGTTCAAGTTGCGATATTAATATTGGAACCTTCAATTTCATTGTATGCACGCCATATTCGTTATATTTTTCGTCATTTTCAGCGGAATCATCAGAACTATTTTCTGTTCCATCACTGGTTTCACTACCGTCTCCATGACGTTGACTTTCAACTTCCATTCTATCATCTTCTAAAGCGCTTAAATCAG
>NC_046666.1:65512160-65571277 GCF_010883055.1 Belonocnema kinseyi | reverse complement strand
TTTTCCATGTGGTTGGTGTAGAGTACTTGCGGTACTTTTCATTGTTTGAATTTTTTAGACGATACAACATAAGTCTGCAGGAATTGCAAATGACGTGAGGAAACCATTTTGTTTCTTGGTGCAGCAGTTTACGGTCAAAACACTTTTCGTAAAGACTTTTCACTTCCTCGTCGATTGATTTTCGCAAACTGCTCACTTCATATTTACTGCAAATGTAACAGAATGAATCTGAGCTATTCTTGCATGCATGCGATTGAGACATGCTCACGGTTTTTTTCCTTTTAGCATGAGACTCTACACCAACCAAGTGATCCATTGATGAAGAGCTACGGTTGTATGATGACGACGTCGGAGAGCCCGCTTCCCCACCCTGACCAGACGCCGATACTGGGGTTTTTCCCCACATCGCAATACACTTTTTACCTCTGTCTGCCATGACGGCATGAACGCCGTTTACCCAGGGACTCAGCCAATGTGGATCCGTTGCCCACCGTCACCACGTGGAGGTGCCCTGGTTACAGACACAGGCGAATAATGCTAGCAACAAGCGGTTACGAAACTCCAGACATTTACTGCTATTAATGTCAAAATATGAAAATACGCAAGAACAGGGTTGCCAGCGTAATCAATTAGGTTAGGTCAGGTTTTGTTAGGTTAGGATAGGTTAAACCTCTATGTAGGTTAAGCCGAAGCTGAATGAAACGGTACCGCAAACACAACGGGACAACACAATCAGTTTAATTGTGTTCCGTGAGGTTAGGTTAGGCTAGATTAGATTTATTTCTAGGTTACGCTCGAGTTGACCCATTCGATGTAAATATGTTAATATGTCATGTTAAATAAGTTGATATCAGGCAAGAGTTGATCCTTCACAGTTGTCGACATGTTTTTGAAGTGAAAATTTGCATCACTGGCATTATTTTGAAATTTATTTGCCTCAGTGCATGATCTTTCGTCATTTTTTGAGGTTATGACTCAACTATGACGTGATGGGTGGTTTTTGATACCGAATTTGAATTCAGCGTCCCAAAATCCATAGGAATACGTGTGTCTTGTTACCAGATCCGCACACTTTTTTTTGTGTGGCTGTGTAATTTGTATTGGCCGTTCAAATTTTAAGAAGATGAAACCGGTGAATTCAGAAGCCATCCCATACTCTCGCTACGCCTCTGCACGAGATGTAAGAAAAAAAAACAGAATGTGAGATACAAGACTGATTGGAAAGTGGTCCCAGCAGTATTGTTAATATTTTAATTTCTAAAAAACGTAGAACTTTGAATTTTAAACTGGATAGTTTTAATTTGAAACTTTCACTTCAAAAAAGCATTTTAAAATTGGTAAAAGAGCTTAATGAACATTATTTTTTCCAAATCTTAAGTACTTAATAATAAATGTTACAGAAAATTTTTATAAATAGTTAGTTTTGTAAATGTCACTAGAACCTTCATGTAGGATTCCGAATTCTTAAATTCCGTGAATTTGATAACATCTTAATTTCACAGTATTTTATCATTCAAATTTAGTGCTGAAATAGGCGGTAACTCATTCGGCTCTTGGCGACAGTACTTCGGACATCTTCGTGGCTGTCGCAGATATTTCACTTAAAAGTCAGGACATCTATTCCGAAAAATTGCCATGCTTTCGCAGCACACAGTTTCGTCTCCTCACTATTACTTTGTGCTTTGGCTACTCATATAGGCGACCTTGAAGTATTATAAGTCTGATCCCGCTCAGAGTATAAGCTAGATGGCGCAGCGTTGCTTCCCCTGCCCACACCACCGCAAACCCATAGCCCCGAGAAACGTGCACTTCAGCTTATTTACTTTTTCAAATTAATTATCTAAAAATTGTCTAAAAGGAACATGACCTCATGGATTATCTTATTTTAGGGATCAGAGTATACGCTAGATGGCGTCTATGATTCTTCATCTACAAAGCATTGAGTGTCCACAGCCTGGACCCATATATGTATCTCCTGTTGCAAGACCCAGCTTCTCCCTGTGGCTCTACTAAAAAGCCATATGCTCGCTGTGAATATTTTTCACTTGTTTTCAAGGTGCTCGTTTCATAACAGCTTGTTATCCAGGATTGCTCCTAGACATTTAGCTGGTTCTTCGATGTCCAGTTGTTGTCCGCCTAGTTGCAGTGTACTCGTGATTTCCCACTTGTACCTACTGGTGAATACAACTACGTCCGTCTTACTCTGATTGACTGATTATCCAGTCTTCTTGCACCAAGAATCCCCAGGGCTTTCTGCATTACCCCTAAGAGCGCATCCAGCTTCCGGCCACGCACGATATCGAGTATGTTTTTTGCGTAGGCTATAATAACGTAGTAGACCTGACTAATAAGTAGATGAAACAGATGATCAGCTACCTATCACCACAGCAAGGGCGATAAAGCGCCTCCCTACGGGCATCCCTAGTCCACTGTTTGATGTTCATGAAGTTTCTAATCGCGAAGCCTTTCTGCTTCAGTTGTCGTTCGATGAGATGTACTGCTCCGCTTTGGGCCGTCTTCTTTCGGTTAATGGTCTTAAAGGCGCGTTGTTCCTTGTAAAGTAGCCTACTTAATAAGACCTTGTCAAGAATATATCAATCCACAAGTTTTTCTACCGTCTTTAGTAGGAAAGTTGTGAGGCTGGTGGGATGGGAATCCTTGGGTGAAGGATACACGATCCTGCATGCTTTCGGAAGGAAGACTACTCGCGTACCTCTCCATCTCGTCGGAAGAAATCCCAGTATCATATAAGCCCTAGAAAGGCTTAACGAGCAGTCCTTTGATGATCTCTCCACTCGTCTAAAGAAGACTGGTTATATACAACCCGGGCCAGGAGACTTGTATGGGCTAAAAGACTTCAGGGCCCACTTGGCCCTGGAGGGGATAATAGTTTCGTGGGTTGGCAGCTGTTTTTTGCCAAGTGGGGCGACAGGCGGCTATGTTCACCTCTAAAGTTTTGCCTTCTTTTCCCCATACCTTATAATACCCGGAAAATGTGCCTTGATCAGTTAGCCAATGCCTCCTTGTCCGACACTGAGTATTGTTCGTCGGGCAATTTTAGAGTGCCAAGAATAGCATCCAAATTTCGAGAGAGAAGCTTGTCCAGTCTAACTGCCTCTCCTCGTTTCTCGATGTATGTGCAAAAGTTGGTACAGCTTTCTTGCTTGTCTCTGAGTTCCTTCGGAAGCTCTTCAAGTTTTGCGTTTCACCAGTGTGTCTCCCCAGGGTTTCGTACTATTGTGGGTCGCCAGTTTCTTTCATAAGCAGATTAGATGGTCTCTGTGAAAATATTGGCTGCCATCTCCGGGATGTCCAAGTTTCTAATCGACTTGGGCACCTCCGACAGTAAACTCTTTTGTTCAGTGGAATCCTGGTCTCAGTCTCCATCTGTGAGTGTTCTGAGAAAGTGGATTCGTCTGGGAATCCTAAACAGAGGAGGGTGACTTCTTACCTTGTATTACTACACAAGTGAACGTTTTTCCCCTAGTGGGTTGATTTCGCTATCATATGCAAAGTAGGCCGATCCCATCACTATCTTTCTGATTCCTTCAAGATCTGTGGCTATCAACATCAGACCTCTAGAACATAGTTCTAGCAGCGATAAAGCGTTGACTCTCTTCGCCAGTATGCCGGCCCTCCCCCTAATCCCCTATGCGTGCCTCTCAGCCATATCGCAGAGGTGCTTTTGCTGCAATGCAAGTTAATTCGGGTAATGGTGGGGCCGGAAGCTGTCACTTATGTACTCCCTCCAATTTTCCTCTATCCTGGTAGGTTGCTTCAGTCTCTGATAGGCAACCCCAAGGTGGCAGAAGGACCTGTTTGTGAGGACTATTAGAGCCCTCGCCTTGAACTAAGGAAATTGCACAACTAGAAGTTGCGTAGGACCTTCTATTGTGCTCTCTTCCTGAGCCCGATCTTCCTAGTAATAGGCTAGGCCGATGTCTTGAGTGAGCTTTTGCATAAATGTAACTAGTCTGCTGGACAACTGGCATCCGAGTCCCTGAAGACTCCCAATTCACCGACTGCTGGGCTGGCTTGTGCCTCTTTATAGGTTTATCCCTCCTTCCCCTGTGGGATGCTCTCTGGACACCTCACACTCTTCTGGGTCTCAATGCGGGTTGTCGGTGTTGTTACTACCGATGCTCCAGCCCCGCAGCCGCTCTTCTAGCCTGCTCCGCTTACCTCTTCAGTTTCTTTTTCAGAAAAACGTTGAGGACTTTCTTCTTTTGGGGAGAGACATTGACCTCTCCCGTCTATATATCATGATTCAGAGTCGCCACCTGAGTTTGGACAACTAGACAACACAGATTGGAAGAAATGGGCCCAATTATATTCAGGCCGAATCCCTCTCCCCACTCCGCCACCTGCTTCCCGCCTTTAGATTTTTGTTTTTTGGGGTGTTTATTTTTGATTTAATGATGAGCTATGAAAATAAAAGCTCAGCCTCTGCATATCCTGCTTGTAAGGGTAAGAATTATTACTCGCGGAGGCCGTCTGGTGATGCCGAAAGGCTGTTCGAACACTTTTGTAACCCTACTTAGTGGGCACACTTGGCTTAAATTCATCCTAAAGACGTCTTTTTGTGGACGTCTTTAGGCTTTCACAAAAAGATGCCATGAGGTCGTAATAAGGACGTTCTGAACTATTCCCATAAAGTATATCTTAAAGATGTTATCAGTACGGCTTAAGGATGTCTTTAAAATGTCCTGTCTGGCATTTCGTCATCTTAAGGATGTCTTGAAAGGATATCCAGGGGAAAATGTTGTAAGGATGTCCCTAGGACATCTTTAAAGCGTCTTGTATAAGATTATCATTATTCGAAATCGACCCAAATTCAAAGTATTTCTATATTTTTCTCTCACAAGACTTGAATGCGTATATGCTCTGAAATATTTTAAAAAAACTGATTGAGATTTAATTTTAAAAATTTTATTTTTTTAAATTCAACTTAAAAATATTTCTGCTATGAGATTTCTCTAAGTTTTATTTTGAAAAAGTGAATGAAACCAAAAACATCCTCTAGAGTAAGCCCGAAACTGTTCTAAAAGTGGGAAAACTGTTTTATCATAAATTTGTAAATTACACGGAGATTTCATAAAGTCATCATAAAGAAACCATGAAGACTTCCTATGTGATTTCCGTTCAAAGTTTAAGTATAATGCGCATAAGAGTTCCATTAGGTCACGTGTGAAATATGAAATACCGCAACCCTTAAATCGATAGAGTGGTCTTCTTTAAGACAATGATGAGTAGAAAATCTGCTAAATTAAAAGAATAAAATTTCTTCAATAAAGTACTTTTGAGGACTGCCCTACCAATAGAAATCTCAGAGTATATGCTAAAGATACTCAAGGCTCTCAAAAGCTCTGAGAAATTCTACGCAAATAAAAATACGATCATATATAACAAGCAGAGAGGCTGAAATTGAAATAAGAATTCGATCATAAATAACAAGCAAAGAAGCTACATCAATAGAGTAGCCGACACTCAAGGGTCCTTTGCTAAGCCTTCGGATTAAAGTTTAGAAATCAATTTTTTTAAATTTCATAGTTAACAGCCTAAAACATAATAATTCGAAATCTACGGATTTCGATGATTTCAGATACCTAACTTTTTTCTTAATGTTTAAAATTGGAATTAATACAACGTTTCTCGTAAATGGAATAAGATACGCAAAAAAACATTGTCCTACGGACGTCCTTAGGATGTTATCAAAGACGTCCTGAGGACAGCCTACGGACGTCCTCGGGATTTTCTCAAGGATGTCCTGAGGACAACCTACGTGCGTACTCACAATGTTATAAAGAATCACGTTATGACTAAACAAACTTTGAATGGCGGTGAAAAGATTATTGTATTGCTTTTGTGTAAAATCTGACATGATCGGTTTTTATCAAATCTCCACATTTTGAGACTCCCTGAGTCAGAAGAAACTAATTTTATGAAGGTGTCTGTCTGTTTTTCCGTCTGTAGTCTGTAGTATTGTGAGCTGCGGCACACTTTTTCAGGACCCAAAAAGAAAGAACGAGTTTGTTAACCAGCCATTTTGTATAAAAAGGCTTAGGGGGCTGGCTATACTGAATGAGACACTCAGTGAATATATGTTCAAAGGCCACTACACCCATGGAGGGCTCTTTCTAGGTCGCTATGCGGCCATTCACGTTCCAATTCCAAAACTGGATGTCGACCTGGGAGGGACCATGACCCAGGAATCCAACAAGCCCGTGTTAGCTAGGTCTTTACACCTGCTGGAAAACACTGTATGGAATTCCGTAACTGTTCCTGTAAGTGTTCCTTTGCAAGAATTAGGACCAGTTCTCGTACAAGAAACATTACAGGGTCAGCATAAAGCATTAAGAGATAAATCTGTACATGGACATGAAGGAGACAAGGGGACCCTCACGAAAACATTTACATGCTTTTTATAACCTTGAAGAACCGATTCACTAGCAAGAAAGCTAAGCCATAGATCATCCTGGTTGATTAGTCCCATCAGAGTTCCTGTAAAGGACTTAGTAGCTAAAGCTGTGTATCTAGGTTTCTTTATATCATTAAATTCATGATATTAAAATTTTTCCGCTACGGAGAAAACCGTGGTAGAGGCTAACGGTTAAACCCATTGTAGACTTACCTAAAATTACTATAGGAAAAGCATTACGTGGGGGTGTTACAACGCCTAAATAAGACACTACCAATAAATATAAAGCGTGCGAATGAGGGAAGTAAAGATAGGATGGGTAACGTATAAGTTTGTGACTGTGTACAATAAGGTACAATAAGGTACAATAGGTTAGAGTTAAATGTGGACAAGTCATATGTTATGGTGTTCAGAAAAGGAGGTGGGAGAGATAAGGGAGAGGAGTGGAAGTGGAAGAGAAAAGCGGTACAGGAGGTGAAAGAGTTTGTGTACCTGGGCTTCCTGTTTTGTATGAATGGAGAAGTGGATGTTCATATAAAAGAGAGGTTGACAAGAGCAAATGTGGTGACGAGGTAGGTGTGGGGACTGGAAAGAGGAAATTGTTTAATTCGCTAGTGAGGAGTGTCTTATATAATGGAGTGGAGGTGTGGGGGTGGAAGGTAAGTGACGAGGTAAATAGGATACAGGAGAGGTATGTAAAGTGACAGGAAGAACTAGTTTAGGAACAAACGTAGGGTTGGGAAGATGGAGGTGAAAAGGGAAAGGTATTTTAGAACAAATGAATTGTAGATGGATGAAATGAGAAAGATGCACGAGGAAGGAAGTTATACGTGTTGGTTCTAAAGAATGACATGGAGAAAGAGAAGGAAGAAGGAAAGGAGAGAATAAGAGAGTTAAGGTTTAATGGGAATTATATGTGGATTATGCCAAGGGAGAGAGCGCAATATTTGTGTGAGAAACGAGAGCAAGGAAGTCAGGAACTTATAGCGAGAACGAGATGCGGTTGCATGGAGGATTTTATTAGGTTCTGCCTTTCTAGAGAAAAGAGAATGTGTGGATTATGCGGGAAGGGGGGTGCAAAAGTGAGCACTGGTTGGAGGAGTGTGAAGGGGTGGAAAGGAGTGGGATAAACATGATGGTACTGTTACATGAAAGGGGGGACAAAAGGGCAGTAGCATGGTTGAAGGGGGTTTTGGGTAAGATGGAGAAGAAGAGAAGAAGAGAAGCAAGGAGGAAGAGGAATGGAGAAGGAAAGATTGTAAATAGGAGAGGAAGTAGGCGTAAGAAAACTGTAAATATTGCAAATAATAGATAAGTATTAGGTGTTAGCCAAGGAGGCAGAGGCGGGCAATGCGAGACATAGCGAGAAAATAGCGCGACATGCGTGTAAGGCGAGGAAGGCTAGGCTATAAAAGCGAGCGGATTAGATATAAGGTGTGGATGGATGTTAATTCTTAAGAAGTAGTTGTAAGAAAATTCTGTAAAAAATGGAAGTGTAAGTAAGTCAATTTTTTAAGGCTAGAGGGCCGAAAAATAAGCGTTTATCTATCTATTAAAGTAAACTATTCTGTTCTTTATAAATTTCTATAAAGTCGCTTTAACTTTTTTCTTAATAACGCGATTTATTATTGAGTAATGAAAAAAAAAATTTAATTGATTGAAAAATATCGGTTTTTCGAAATTTCCGCAGGTCTGAGAATAAAATCTGGTAGTCCAGATGTTGAAAATACCTCATCCTCGAGGAAGTTTAGTTAGCATTGAAATTAAAGTTACTCTGATAGGTTTTTGAAGGTTCCATCGTTCTTAGATGTACACCTAGTAATCCAGGTGTTAAACATATATCTTTCTCGAGTAAGCAGTCCAGGTGTTAAAAATACATCTTTCGCAAGGAAGTTAGGTTGATAATTGAAATTCAAGACACTATAATAGTTTTTCAAGGTTTCAACGTTCTTGCATTCGATCGGTTTTTGAAGATCTCTTCATTCTATTGAATAATCATGGTAGTCCAGATGTTTTCTAATTTATTAATGAAATTATTGTTTAAAGTATAATCTACACTTAAAGGAAGGTGTAAAGATAAGTTTTTATTACGTTTTATTGAATTAATATGTCATGCTCTCCAAGCAAATATTGATCTTGAAGTTAAAATATATTTAGAGAAATGCTTCATTTCAGAAATTATAACAAAATTAAGTTTATAACATATATTTTTTTAAGAATTTAGCAACACATATAATAAACTTATTTCTTATGTTCATGTTCTTTAATTCTTATCAAACCACCGTACTTCGTTTTTAAATTTCACTTTATTATTACTTAATTATACAATAATGTCTCATTATTAATTATATAATAATAACACTTGATTTCAATTTTATAATCATTTAAAATTGAATCATAATTAGAACATTCCAAACATTTATATCCCAGAAGGAAATATTATGTATTGTTTATACAAAGTGTGAAGTTTTATATATAATATTCATTTGTTTTATACAAAAAATTTATAAAACAAATGAATATTAAGGTAAATGTGCCAGTCTTCGTCAATGCATGGGTTGTCAGCAGATGGGCAGTATTTTACATATACTAGGCAGTCTGATAAGTCCCTGAAAAATGAAACACGGAGACGTTCTTTTGGCCAAAGTCGGTTTTATTTTGCAACATACTCTCCTTTTAGGTCGATACAGCGAGTCCACCGATTTTCTAACTTTTGATACCGTTCGAAAAGTACTCGATCGGAAGGTCTCCAAAATACGCCTCAGTTTCAGCTATGAGCTCCTCATTTGAGTAAAAACGCTTACCGGTGAGCCATCTCTTCAGGTTAGGGAACATGTAATAGTCGTAAGGGGCCAGGTCTGGTGAATACGGTGGCTGAGGAACCAATTCGAAGCCGATTTCATGCAATTTTGCTTGTACAACTAAGCATGAATGAACAGACGCATTGTCGTGATGATAAAGCGGTTTTTTCTTCTTCAAATGCAGTCGTTTTTCGGCGATTTCGACTTTCATTCGGTCCAATAATGATGAATAGTATGCTCCGGTTATGGTTTTACCTTTTTCAAGATAGTCCACGAATATTATGCCATGTGCATCCCAAAATACGGAGGCCATAACCTTTCCGACCCATTATTGCGTTTTTGGACGCTTCGGAGCACTTTGGCCCGGTGGAACCCACTGTTTTGCCTGTTGCGTTGACTCAGGAGTGTAGTAGTGGATCAAAATATCATCCATGGTTATGAATCGGCGCAAAAACTCGGTCGGCTTACGCGAAAATAATGCCAAATTCTGCTGGGAAGTTGTCACACGAATTCCTTTTTGGTCCACTGTGAGCAAACGCGGCACCCATCGCGCGCAGAGCTTCTTCATGTCCAAAACTGAATGCACGATATTGCCCACACGTTCCAATGATATGCCTACAGCATTAGCTACCTCTCTCAATTTCACCTTGGGATCATTCAACATCATATCATGGATTTTTTCGACATTTTCTGGTGTAGTGAACTCTTTTGGGCGCCCAGATCGTTGAGCATCAACTGTGCTCGTACGGCCACAACGAAACTCGGTAAACCACTTATGAATCGTTCCAAGCGACGGTGCAGGGCCCGAGTAATATTTATCCAGCTTGGCCTTGGTCTCGGATATCGTTTTCTTGTGAAGATAGTAGTGTTTTGTTCAAAACTCGAAACTCAGATTTTTCCATATTAAAAAAAACTCGGAGGTTAGTCGCTTCTCAGTGCTGTAACTTGTAAATGCGTAAACATAAATGGCTGAAGTTTTGACAGGCGTCATTTGAAGGATCAAGCTCGACGAAAATGGTTCACATTAGTGAATACTAATGCCATCTCTTAGAATTTTCAGGTACTTATCAGACTGCCTAGTACCTCTTTATTTCCAAAAAGTGACTGTTTGGTGCGGTATTTGTGCTGGTATGGTCATTGGGCCGTTCTTTTTCAAAGATGAAGCTGGCGAAGCGGTGACCGTCAATCAGGAGCGTTATCGCGATATTAAATTAAAATCAAAGGTTTATGTCAACAAGCCAACGACCCTAGACGCACTTAAGGCCAACATCTAACAGGAAATAGCCGCCATATCAACCGATACATTCGCCAAAACGATGGAAAATGCTGCTTCCCTATAATTTAAAAAATATATATATTTCGTCGAATATGGCCAACCCTGTATACAGTAGGACCTGTCGCATCGGGACTCGTCGCATCGAAATCCTCGGAGGGATGTAGTCCCCACTCGTGAACTTCTCCACTGACCGTGATAGGTGGGCGCACGCGCGTAAAAATGCAGCAGACTCCACGCGACAGAAGTCAGTGTCTGATCGAAAGTGGAGACCCGGTCCGTCCCGATTCGACGAGTCCTACTGTACATTCTTAAAAAGTGTTTACTAAGTACCAGCTTGTTTTACCTAGGTATTAGGTCTTTTTCCCCCCATTTTTAAATAGTATATTCCGAGGTTTTTTCAAACGGTCAGGTTACAATATTAAAAATTCTGAAATTTTGAGGAAAATTTTGGTGAAAATATTCTTGGAAAATCGTCAACTATGTTTACTTAGTTGAAGAAAATAGTTAATCCAACTTCTTTCTTATTTGTCGGTAACAAAATTCTTACCCAGTGGGCACCGGGACGTTCTAAAGACGTCCTTAGAATGCCCCTCTGTGTCATATGATTTGACGTCTTTAAGACATCCTTTGGATCTTTTCATGTCTTAAAAATGTCCTCAGGACGCCCTTAAGACGTCCGCCGAAAGACGTATATAGGACAAGTTTAGGACTTGTGTGCCCACAGGGTAGTTTGTGTGATTACAAGTTGACTAAGAAAAGTAGATTGGGGCCTTAAAAAACTAAGATGATTAGTTAGATTTAGTGATTTCCTTCTTACTACTTTTTTGAGTTGGATCAATTAAGAATTGATATAAAATAGTTAATTTCTTAGTTAGTGCAACTGGAAAAAGTAGTTGAAAGATATTCCAAGTTATTACAGCTATTTTAACTACTCATCTTACAAGGAAAGATTCCTAAACCGAACTCACCGATGTTAATGATTAAAATATATGTTGTAGAATATAAAAAAAATAAGAGACACGTATTTTTTTATCAGCTAACATTGACATTTGAGGAGAGAAACCCTCCCCTAGGGTAACCTCCAAAAAGCGTTTTTTTCTAAATATCTTTACTTAAAATGAATATTTCTTAATGAGGCAAAATAGAGGTTATTTCTTATAAAAATATGAAGTGACCCATGATGTTTTGAAAAGTAAGGATGGAATTTCCTTTTTTCAGGCGTTGAAAACATCTTTTTTTAGCATAATTTTATAACAAGAAAGTTTTAAACGACTAAAAAAATTGGAAAAAATATTTAAACACTATTAATGAGCAAATATAGGTAGCGTATTTCGTTGTTTCTATAAATATTACCCTTAAGGGGGTTAAACCACCCCTAAAACAAAGTAACAATAATTATGTAATTTAATCCATAAAACTTCGTAGAAAGTTTGTATATAGGGAATATCGAGGTAGCTCATTGCAAATCTGGTATCGTATTTTGAAAATTAAAAATGGCAGATCCAATATGGCGGACAAAAAATGTATTTAATATTTGTTATTATCAATATTGCAGTTATTATTGTACTTGTAATTATTGTTATTATTATTACTATTATTTTCTATTATTATTTTTGTTGTTGTTATTGGTAAAAATATATTAAAAAATTATAAGTTGATCCTTTTTTAAATTAGAAAACATGATGTTCTTGAAAGTGAATTTTATACGCGTTCATTAACGTAACGAATTTTATCATGAACTCAATGAGAATTCTACAGATAAAGGCGCTTCACTTTTATTTTTGACAATATGTGCGACTCACAATCAGCAGTTTACTTTTACAAGTATATTAATTTTATCGTGTGTTTGCCTTTGCAGCTTGTGTTATTTTTATTGCAGTAAGTGTCGTGGATACGGCAGTTACCATATCTTGAAGTATAAATAGTAAGCCTGTATCAGTTGTATCAGCTAACAAAGAAAATTGACTTGGATTATATTAGATTCAAAGCTTCTAAACATTGGTTAATAAAATTTTAGAAAGCACACAGAATAGTGTCTAGAAAAATAAATAAGTTCATAACAAGAAACACACTAGAAAGTAGTGCAGAACTTAAGGTTAAAGCAGGCGCATTTGTCGCTGATGTTCAATCATGTATACCTAATATTGGAATCCAAAATTTGTATAATTCAGATCAGAGCGGATTCCAGCTAGAAATGTATTCGGGAAGAATATTAGCAATAGAAAGAGAAAATAAACTGCAATGTCTGGTGCAGTCCGTTTCAGCAACAACGCACAGTTCTATAATACAGCCACTAATATCAGCTACTGGGCAACTATTGTCACCACTATTTCTTGATTTAAAGTAAGCAAGTGGTAAGTTTGCCCCTGTTGTAGAGCCAAACTTATTTAAACCAGAAAACATGTACGTAGAATCATCCAAATCTGGAAAATTAACAACAAGTGAGGAAACTTCTATATTTTAATATTGTAGATCAGTTATTTAATCAATCGTTTCATTGCAGATCAATTCAAAATTTGTTTGGAACAAATATTTTATCTACATGTAGGCCATTACTTGATTCTTAGAGTGGTCATTGCGACCTAGTTGTGGATGACACAATACCAGAAAATAAAATTGTTCACGTGAAAAAATTCCAATCGGATCCACTCGAAAAATTGAACCAATTGATGATTATTGATTTCGTATTTGGAAAAATTTTGTCCGAAAATTTTCTAATAATGCAATGTTAATGGATCATGACATGAATTTGAATGTGAGAAATAATATAATTAAACTTCAATCATTAGTTCACAATCAACTATCCTTACCGAGATATATAGATTTGTTTAAATATTCCGGGTATAAAAGTGGTTACATCAATGAAAGACAGGAGAAATGTACTAATTCTGAAGATTTCAGTTTTGGAGAATCTTGTGGAACACGTTGCGAATTTCAAGGGAGCAGAAATATTGCATTTGTACGGTGTGGTTGGTGTAAAAAATCATTGTGTTTCAAGCATTTTTATGGCGATTACCATTACTGTAAAAATTTCTTAAAATAATATATTTTATGCTCTCTAAAAAAAATTTACTGTGGCAAAAGCTAACAATAAGAAATTGCAGATTATTTTAATATTAAAATATTATTTATTAGATAGGTATTACTTACATTTATAATAAATGTATTTTAATAATAATTTAATATTCATTTTTAGAAAAATTATAAAACTGCTTTACGACACAGAATTGTCCTGTTTAGAAATTTAGGGGCATAGAGTTGTTTGGTTCAAAAGCACAGGTCTTCAGTATATCTGTCGTTAAGGGGGTTCGGGGTTCGGATTTGAAAAGCTACTATTTTTAAATGACATACATTTATTTTCGTGTAATGTTTTTTCTTTGGAAACTTTTGTAATCAGCAGGCTCTAAAGCCTCTGCATACAAAATTTCATAAAAATTTTGTTTGCATTTAACATCTTTGTCCGCCAAATTTCATCTGCCATTTTTAATTTTTAAAACACGATAGCATATTTGCAATCAGCTACCTTGATATCATCTATATACAAAATTTCTACGAAGTTTTATGAATTAAAGTACAAACACATTTCTACTTTGTGTTCGTGTTTCGTTAAGAAATATTCATTTTAAGCAGAGATATATGTATAGAAAAAAAGGCTTTTTAGGGGTTAACTTTAGGGGTGTGTTTCACCCCTTAATTGTTAATATCAGCTGATACACAAAATACGTGTCTCTTATTTTTTTATATTCTACAACATATATTTAAATCATACAAATCGGTGACTTCGGTTTGGGGACCTTTTCTTGTTAGTTCCCTGTGAACCCAGTACATTTTTTTAGTCAACTAAAAATGTAGATACCCACAAATAAGAAACCAGTCCGATTAACTATTATACTTTCCAAATAAATAAACTTAGTTCACGATTTATCAGGAATTTTTTTCAGTGTATAATTTCCGTAATTTTAAACGATATCCCACTCTTATCACAGTTTGTCATATATAAATATCAACAGGTAGACTGATTTTATAACGTGAAACTCCATCCATTTTTAATTATAACATTACAACATTTACAGTTTATTGATAATTGTCAATATCAAATAATCGATTTGACCCTCAACGTACAATTGGGGTTACGCTTATCCCACGATCTTTTTTGACTTATGACATTCCCGAATTATTCTGATTATTCTGATGACAAAAACTTCCATAATATTTAAAAGACAGATATTTAACAGTTACCATCTCATTCCTGATAAAATTTTCTTTCAACGAAAAAAACCGTAAACATTTATTAATTTCATTAAAAGATATAAACAGTCATAGTTGAATGGGGTTAGTCTCACCCCATATGTACGTTACCGAAGTTTTTTGAGGATTGTACGATGAGAATGAAACTTAACAAAGTCCAATTGTTCAATTTCAACTTTAAAGAATTTATATTGATACTTGTATCAATATAAATTCTTTAAAGTTGAACAACTTTCAATTGAAGATTTCCATTTATTTTAATTCAGTTACAAAATTGTACAACTTTAAACAATGTACAGAATTCCAATTTTAAGTTATTCATTTTCTAATGATCGTATAGAATAAGCGTAACTGTCAAGCCTTGAAATTTTAAATTGGCCGCTTTTGAAAGTTCAAATTTTAATATATTGAGTTTGTAATCCCTTAATTTAGAATTTTTTAGTTCAGGGATATATTAAAGTATGTCAGTATTACAGTGAAGTTTCGCTTATTTTAGGTTGCACAGTTCCATCAGCTTCCACCACGGCCCATGTACGCTCACCTCCGCGTCGATGGGTGACCAATTAAAAAGAGATCCGGAGAGCGGAAAGTCATCGTTGGTTTGAATTGAATATTTTAGCCTGACGTCAAGGGAATGCGGAAAATTTTTTGGAGAAAATAGTCTAAATGTAAAAGTAAGTCATAAATATACGAATAGCAATATTTGTCAGGTGTAAAATGTACTTTCTCAGTCATATTCCACTCTTTTGTCGATTGAGGATCTTTCAGTGTTACCAAATAAAATAAAATATCCAAAATTTCAAGTAAGTGTATCTGATCCGGTACTCTAACCTCAAATTGCCGATAGTTGATTGTATTTCGTAAAAATGAAAGGTCTCAAACCGATAAAAAGATTAAACAGAATTGCGCAAATGCATCGCGGTAAGCACACACACTAATTGGGGTTCTCCCACTACGTGTGATATTTTGCTCAGGATTTACGCCCATAACTTACGCATGCGCGCACCTGACATCGTGCTACTAGAGGGGGCATCCGATACGTCCAAAATTCATGGAATTTTCCGCCCCTACAGCCCCGAAGTTGGAAAGCTGGAAAGTTATGGTGAAATCAAATACCCGGGCAGGCAAACTCCAGCTTGGGGAAGGAACCCGGAATGACAAACTGACGATGAGTTTATAAACTCTTATAAACAACTTATTACCCCAAGGAAGGAGCAATCTCTCCGCCGGTTCCGATCAAGTGAAAGCCCGGGTGGCCGGTACTGGTCCTATGGATTTTCGAGAGGACCAAAGAAACTTAGATCGAAGCGTTTGTAAGGAGTTGGACCGTCTCTTTGGACGTCGCGGAAGAAGGGGTAGTGTCGGAGACCAAATCGGACACAGGCGGAGTTAAAGAACAAATTGAGCGGTCTCGAGAACTTGTTGATGAGCGGAAGGGCGTGTTAAAGGAAATTAGCATTCCTCCCTGACGCAGAATAATATGTGCATGAAAATTAGGGAAGGAATAGATAAGGTGCACAATTTCGCAAAGTATCGATTTGTGCTTTGGGTACGTTCCAACCAGTGTTGGATATACCGCCCGAAAAAGAGCATAGGCCAGTATGTAGAAGGTCAAGGCTAGGAAAGATACAAGCCAAAGCGGGACTCAGACGGAAAAAACCGTGGAAACTCCCACTAAACAACCTAGGAAGCGAAAGAAGGAGCCCACTCTGAGTCCCGCTAAAGCGAGTTCTTCTAAACCAAGGCAGAACAAGCTGAGGATCTGCAGCAAGTCAACGGCCATGACATCGATACCAAAAAGCAGAGAGGAGCTCGACCCGAGGCGATTGTAATCAAACCAGCTGAGGGATCGAGCTACTCTAAAGTTCTAGAAGAGCTCAAACATAAGGTCAAACCTGACACGCTTGGTGTTCAAATGAGTGGTGTCAGGGAAACAACGAGTGGATAGCTTCTGGCGGAGGTTGAACCTGCAGCGGATGGAAGATCAAAGCTGTCTGCTGCCATTAAAATGATGGCTGGCGAAGGTAACAGCGTGAAGGAGCTTGTCACTCGCACTGAGGTCGAGGTCTTGGACCTAGACACAACAACGGGGAGCCAGGAAGTTGAAGCTGCCGTCAAGAGTCATTTTGACAAGAAGCCTGCTGGCAAGTAGAGGGTCAACCCCAGGAAAAGGACCTTCAGAGGAACTCTAAAGGCTTTTGTCGAGCTGTCTAAGGAAATAGTCGCGAAATTGGTAAGTGGAGGACATGTGAAGGTGGGGTAGATGTTCTGTTGTGTGCCGCTGTCTGGGCTTCGACCACACGGTGGCGGGCTGCAGAAGTTCTGATCGGACTAAAGGATACTGGAGGTGCGACACGGAGTGCAACAAGTCTGCGGGAAGCGTCGGCACTTTCCACTGCTTTCTCTGCGCTGCACGAAGTGAGAAGCCCCGGACTGACCATCTGCCGGAGTCTAAGAGATATCTGCCAATTGGCAGGGAGACATCCCCATTGAGGAAGCCGCCCAGATAACAGAAGTGAATATCGAAGCCTAGCCATGATATCGAAGACGGATGAGCCCGTTGCACGGTACTGTCGGGCTACTATGTACGATGCGTACATCATAGCTGGTGCTTGAAGAAGTCCGAGCAACAACAGTTCTTGAGCAATGCATAAAAAATAGAAATACAGCGCCCTGCGCGCGTATTGGAGACTTCAAACTTGCGCCGGAAAAAACAAGGTAACTTCGAGCGTGGACTGGCAAGCGAGAAATCATCGTATTGAGATCATTTCTTTTTCAAATGCTTGGAACTGAATCTGCTTTCTTTTTTATTTCTGTCAATTTTTGTGTCAGATTTATCAAAAAAGAACTACGCCTAAAAAAGGAGCGGAAACAATTTTGTGCGGAGCTCTCTCGACTTTCAAGGTCAATAACTTGTTTCTAGCGCATCGGAGGTTTTTTATATAAATACACAAAAATACATGTCCTTGCGAATCCAGAGACCTCAGTTTGCCCGTTGTGCAACAACTAGAACACGAGATATGGGCGTTTGAAAATAAAAATCAAGATGGCGGCGGAACGGTCAATTTTGCGGATGCACAAACTCAGTGTTAAGGCCGTCATCAGAGACCCTTTTGATCGAGGGGCAAAAGAAAAAATGTACCCACGATTTTTGGTTAAGAAACTAAATGCACTGGACTATGAGAGGAAGATACATTTTTCGTCTGAATACGACAGGCGTGTAAATACACTATGATTTTAGTGGGTATTGCTGTGCTTTTGGTCGAGTCCCACACTCAGTGTGTAAATGCATTCTCACCTCCTCAACAAAACAAGAAACGTCGAATAATTCAAAAATCAAAATAACTAAAATGATAATTTATCAAAACTTAATGTTAACAGTTAGGCATCATTTTAAGTAAATAAAAAATACATAATATATTTCAGCAAGTCAAAAACAATATATTTTTAGAATACAATTCAAATTGAGTAATAGATATGTAATAGATATATATGATTCTGAACGGATTTTTTCCGCATTCTTCAGAAGGATTACCAGAATTGCACTTTGTCATTTAATTTATTTTTATCATCTATTCATCATCCGTTTCTCGCTACCATGTTAATCGTAACTTACGCTTTAAATTCCCGAAGTGTACACACCGTCGGTATCGATAAAAAAGAAAGTGTCGGTACCGGTAAACAAAAATTACCGGGCTGACAATTTTTTCCCGTTTTTTTTTAAAGAAGCATATTTCCAGCAAGGTAGCGACTGAGGCCGCGTATTTATGGAATTCGTGGAATTCATGGAATTCGTAGAGTTCATGGAATTCTAGGAATTCATGCAATTCAAGGCATTCTTGGAATTCACGGAATTAATCAAATGTATGCAATTCAAGTAATTTAAGGAATTCGTGGAATTCATGGACTTCACGGAATGCAGGGTATTCATAGAATTGACGGATTTCATGGAATTAAAGGAATTGGCGGTATTCATAGAATTCACGAATTTAATGTAATATACAGAATTCAAGAAATTCAAATTTTTCCAACTTTTCTTCAGCATCTTGTGGGGAAGCTGGAAGACACCCCTGTGACTGGTAACATAAATAATGTTGGTCTCGTAGGAGGCGAGAAGGGAATCCTTTGACCGTTCACAGAAATGATTTTGGTCGAAGCCCTACCCCTTCCCAACATCTCGCAGGGGGCGAAAAGGCAAACCTGTGACAGTTTACAGAAATGATGATTTTGGTCAAACCGTTACCCCTTTCCAACGTCTCGTAGGGAGCGCGAAGGCACCCTTGTAACTGTTACAAAAAATAATATTGATCAAACCCCTAACCCTTTTCAAAATCACGCAGGGGCGGGAAGGCACCCCTGTGACTGGATAAAGAAATAATTTTGATCAAACTCCTACATCTTTATTACATTTCGTTGGGTGGGAATGCACTCCTGTGACTGGTCTCAGAAATAATTAGGGTCAAACACCTGCCCCTTTCCCTACTTATCATGGGTGGCAAAAAGGCAACCCTGAGACAGTTCACAGAAATAATTTTAGTCAAACCCCTTTCCAAATCTCGTGGAGTAGGGAAGGCACAACTGTGACTTTTCATAGAAATAATTTTGATCAAACCCCTACCTCTTTCCAAATCTCATGGGGGCGGGAAGGAACAACTGTGAATTTTCACAGGAATAATTTTATTCAAACCCCTACCCCTTTCCAAAATCTCGTGGAGAGCGAGAAGGCAACCCTGTGGCAGTTCACGGAAATTATTTTGGTTAAACCCCTACCCCCTTTTCAACGTCTTGTGGGGGGCTCAAAGACACCCCTGTGACTGGTTACAGAAATAATGTTGGTCAAACACCTACTCCTTTCCAAAGTCTCGTGGGGACCGGGAAGGCACCCCTTTGACTGGTTACACAAATAATGTTCGTCAAACCTCCACCCCCTTTCTAAAGGGTTGGTTAAATCCCTACCCCTTTCCAACATCTCGTGGGGGAAGGCACCCCTGTGACTGGCTACAGAAATAATGTTGATTAAACATTACCCCTTCCAATGTCTCGTAAGGGGGCGGGAAGGCACTCCTGTGACTGGTTACAGAAATAATGTTGGTCAAACCCCTACCCCTTTCCAACGTTGAATTTCAGCCAAGAAAGACTTCTCACTCACATTTTCCAACCAAGCAGCTGTATTTTTAATCAAAAAGAATGATGTTTTTACCAGAAGAAATTAATTTTCAACACAAAATGAATACTTTTGAACAATTAAGTAAAATTTTCCATCCAATGGGACGAATTTAAAAAAAAAAGTTAATTTTATACGAAAAAGTTGGACTTTCTACCTAAAAAGTTGAATTTTTAACAAAAATACATTCCTTTTACCGCTCGATGGATGAATTTTCATATCGAAAATATTAATATTTAACAAAAAAGTTAATTTTCAACCAAATAGTCAACTTCTCTACCATTTTCAAACCAAAAAGACGAATTATCAACAAAAGAGTAACAATTTCCAACAAAAAAGTTATTTTTTAACAAAATAGTTGAGTTTTCTACAAAAATATTTAAATTTTTTACAAAAAAAAAATAAATTTAAAACAAAGAGATCAATTTTCAACTAAAATTATGAATCGTGAAACAAATTTTTTTTAACTTTGTTTAGCTTCCAACCAAGTAGTCACCTTTCCAATCAGAAAAAACGGATTTTCAACAAAAATGTTCTTTATTTTAAACAAACTAGTTTTACTTTGTACAGAATTAGTTGATTTTTTTACAAAATACATGAATTCTCAACGAAAAATATAATAGATAATATTATTTAAATCAAAAAAGATTTTAATTTGAAATCACACACAGCTTAATTAAAAAAAAAAGATGAACTTTCAACAAAAAAGTTGAACCGTCTACAGAATTTTTGTTACCTGTAAAATATACCTGTAAAAATTCAACTTTCGATTTTTCTTCATCGCCCCTCCCCCCTCCCCAATTTGTTTATTTTCTGAAAAAAGGATTCACTACATTTGTTCTAAATCGATCAACATTAACCCATGTCCTCGAACTTTTGAAATTAACATGGCATTTTAACATAGCCTAAAAAATGCACATTAGCAGTTCTGTCAAATTCATGCTAAAAATGGTATTTTTTTAAATTTTGTAACGTCAGTTATTTTTATTCGACAAGTGAAAAGTTCCCAAGTATTTTGTATCTAATTTGTGATTGTTTAGCCAATTTTTTCCTCTTGTAAATAGTAAAGTAATTATTTTTCGGGATAAATGATACAGTTGATGTATGTCAAAAGTGATATTCATTTCTTTTTTACCATACTTTGAAATCATTTAAACCATTCCCATTTGTTAAATAATTTTTCCCCTATATATCATTAAAATTGATTATTTTCTAGAATTAATGACACAATTAACTAATTTGGAGGGCAATATATTGTTTTAAAGTATATTCGGCAATTAGTACTTTTTTTAATTTTTCCAAAAACCGAGCTTTTCCCATTAAAAACTTCGGGGTTACTTTCGAGGACCGGGGACACGGGTTAATGTTGACTGGCTTAAAAAAATAGGGAACTTATATTTCCAGAAAACGTACCAATTGTGGGGAGGGGGGTCCAGCAGGACAATTTGTTTGGTACAATGTATACTGTAGAATTACAAAATTACAACATTTTATACTCGTGGACCCAAAAATCGAAGTCAGTCATTATTAAAGTTTTTTGAGAAGAAGCCCCGGCACAAAAATATTTTCAAACCCCAAAAGCTAGTTTCCAAGATAAAATATTATTTAAATTGAAGTGATGACAAATAAGCGCACTACAGTTTGCCCAAAAATTAAATTTGGCTCGTTTTGTTTGCTTTGCCATCCTCGAGCATGTTATAAATTAAGTAAGTCATCAAAAATGCAATTAAAAAAAAAAAGAATATAATTCTTTTGTGATACAATGTTATGAATGAAAGAATGTAATAAAAAGAACAAGATCATAAATTTTTCAATTCATCCATCAGTCGCTACGTCAGTAATTCTTAAAAAATTGTTTTCCCTAAAAAAAGAGATTACATTGAAATCGATTGATTGCAATTGCGAAATAAAATCATCAATCGGAAATTTGTTTAAGCGCAATAATTCGATTCAAACATAGTGAATGGCATTCAATTTCCAATTTTCAAATTGCAATTGAGTGACTTCTTCAAATTTAATGATCTGATATTTATTTTCAATTTTCAGCAAAATTTTGAGAAATTTTGTGAATGTCTGAAAAGCAAACGTTTTGATTGATATCAATGCATTTATTCACGCTTCTGTTCATGGTAATCTTGGCTTCTATTTTAGGCAGCGTGACATGATGATATATACGTGTGCCAAGTGACGTTCTGTATCCTTATCTCCAATATTCCCGAGTACTCGTGGATTCTTTAGTACATTTTTAATTATATTAAGTAGAAATAATCTTCAGTAACGCGGCATTTGCTGTTTTAGACCTCAAAGTTGCATTTGTAACTCAATAGTTAGGGCACAGTAATCTTTCCGCAGGATGAACATTGTTCTAGTGTCTTCGAACATAGTATATTAGTCTTTACACAAAAAAGCACAGTCAGTGAGTGTTCAAGGTTTTTGATAACGACAACAAAGTGCTTTACTTACATACATATAACAAAATCCAATTAATTACAATTGGAAACATTTTTCAAGGTTCCTCTAACAAGGAAAAATGAGAATCATCTTTGCAGCTCTGCTCCTTGCCTTTGTGGTTTTCTGTAATTCTATCGGTAATTTTTAGTTTTCAAGTCACCAAGTTGTAACATTCGTTTTCAATTTGAAATTCATGTTTCAATGTTACTAATTCAATTTTAAAACTGCAGTTATTTTTTGAAGTTTAGAATTTATAATTTTCTGCTGTTTTTTAACAGAACTGAGTTTGCAGTCCAGCGGACCTCCTCAAGCTCCAAATACTCCTTTAAAAAATGAAACAACTCTTCTTCGAGTATATCGAAGGCGACTTAGACCAAGAAATTCATGGTTCCCTTGCTTCTCTTGGCCTAGATTCATAAGGCCTTCGAGATCACGAGGACAAGCAAGATCACCTAGTCCACCTAGTCCAACTTCTCCGCCAGCTCCGCCAGCTCCACCAGCTTCGCCAGCAGCACAATCAGAATATATTAATCCTCCTTCACAAGGTTCCAAAATCAATATTCATAATTCACTCGTTAAATCACCTGAAAGAAGACCTAGTCCAGTAATACATCCACCTATTTCCCCAGGACGTTCTTCAACCGGTTCTAACACTGTTAGTGACAGTGAATCTTCAGATTATTTAGATATTCATGTGTGATAAACGTTTGTCAGACTCAGGGTAGCCGTATTCAAATGCTCAATATTTTACGCTATACAATGGAAGCTATTGACACTTTATTATTTTAAATACTCTAAATTGAAGAATCAATCAATAAGTTAAAAAAATTACGTATATCATTTGAAGTAATTTTAAGCTAGAAGCATTTAAAATTGAACAATTACATTTATTTATAAACTGAACACTTCTTAAATTAAAAGTTCAGGAATTTTCATTTTAAATAGTTTTAAAATTCTTAAAATGCTTCAAAATTTTATTTATTTTATTTTATTATCTTCCACTTTCATTTTTAATAATTCTGTTCATCTTTCTCAATCTTTTCAAATATTCTCTTAAGATTAATTTTTCAAAATAAAAAATTCTTTTAAATTTTCCAAGGAAATGTTTTTTATTCTTCTGAGGCCCCCACCAAAAAAGAAAGGATTGCTATGGATTGGGGCGAATTAATATTTTTGAATGCGCGTGAATCCCGTTTTCTGATTCGTTTAAACGTATTTATACAGACTGTTCCCGCTGAGCTAAGGGACAATTTACTAAAGAATTACAATATATTCTATATGCCCCGCACGCTAGTTTTCCTGTTAGGGTTTAAATTGTGTGAATCAACACTTGCTGAAATTTGCCGTGACGAATTGGGGCGAATGCGAGGGCGTATTTTACTCTCATGAATTTCGACGCATTGACCAGTTTTGAAGCCTTTGCGTGCTGACGCATTGAAGTGAATTCGCTGATTACAAACTTTTGCACGGCATTTGTACATATCGAAAGATTAAAAATTGAAACACCGGCTTCTCGAATTTACATGCATTGATATACTGGTTCAATGCTTCATTGTTAATTTCAATTTCAAATTAATTTTGAATTTTTTTTAATATCTAAATTAGGTATATTTTCACTTCAATCAACAGTTAACTTCACTTCGTAGATTTCTAAGGGAGAAAACAAGGGACAAATGCATCGGATTCAGCTAATTTTTGCCCTATTTTGCTCATATTTTCGTAAAAACTAATTTTTTCTATATTAATGTATTTGAAAAATAGTCTTTATTTTTTGAATTACTATTTAATTAAATAATAAAATGACAGTATTTGTTAATAATTACAAAGATATTACAGAAATAAAGTTTTGTTCCATGCATTTGATCTATTGTTATCGCCGAAGTGTTCAATTGTAATTTATACATCAAAATTCAACAACTTGACTTACAAATTGAAATTTTTGAAATAGAGCAATTAAAATTGTAGCGTTCAAAGTTTAGTTTTGAATTTTTAATTTATAATTACTGATTCTAAATAAAAAGTCAGATTTTTCAAAATATTAAGTAATTATTGTTCTTTTTCTTTATTACAAAATTTCAAATTGAATAGTTTAAAAACTATTGACGTTTAGTGACTTACAACAGTGACGTGCGCCGAAGAAAGAGGGCTTACTCTAAAAAAATCGAAATTAAGGTTTTTACACATTTCGATATTTTTGGAGCGTTTTAACACATTTACATATTACTTTTTGATATATGTCTTTAAATTTGATCAAAATTATAATTGAATATTTAATAATATTGTTAATATGTACATATTAAGTTTTTAAATATAGATTTTATTTATTTATTTCATTTACAAATATTTAGATAATGATGTACATAATATATTTAAAAAAAAATTAAATAAGTTTACCAGAACGAATACTTAATATGTTATGCGTATTAAAGAAACAAATAAAATTTTCTATTTAAATATCTTCATATAATAAAACTTCTAACGATGGGTTAAGAAATTTAAAGAAAATGTTGCTTTCTTCATTATAAGAAGTATTTTGGCTTTAAAAAATTTTTCTGTTGAGATACAAATCAAATTGTATACGTACAAATTGATACAAATCAAAATTGTAAACGTAGGCAAGTTTCAACTGATATACTGTAATATAATTAAGATAATTAATCAATTAATAATAATTATAATTTATGAGGATTTGATTTGATAATCTGTTAAAATTACACTAAAAAAGTTATAAAAACACGTAACATCTATATCCATACACTTCACTGAAACAAAACAAACCAAATGATCGCACAACTAGCTCAGTCGCCTATTTAGAGTAAATGCCCCAAGATCTAAAAAGGCAAACAAAAGATCAGATTATGCCGCGTCTACGCCCTATCTCTTTCCGTGAGAATGCAGTGGTAAGTGGAGAGAGAAGATTTCGTGAGTCTTCCCTCTCTCCTAAAAGTCCGGTCTATCGGGTTAAGACCATTTCGCTAGCCAAACCACCCACGCAAATTTAACTTTTTTCAGCTAAATATTTAGTGCAGAATTTGTTCAAATTTGTACAACCAACATTAGAATTTGTGCATCACCGGAAGTACCTTATTTCTTAGAAAAACACTGGCGGGGCCAGCGAAACGTTTCGCTGGCCCCGACATTATCCAAAATCAACTTTATATGGGTGCATTATTTTCCTTTTAATTTGTTTAAATTTGTACAACCAACATCCACCCCTAAACACTACCCCCTGTGAGAAAACCACCATGGCGGGGCCAGCGAAAGGTTTCGCTGGCTCCGACATTATCCAAAATCAACTTTATATGGGTGCATTAATTTCATCTTAATTTGTTAAAATTTGTGCAACAAACTTCAACCCCTAGAAACTACCCCCTGTTGAGCAAACGTTATATCAGATCCAGCGCAACATACCGCTAGTCGCGACATTATCCAAAATCAACTTTATATGGGTGCATTATTTTCGTTTTAATTTGTTCAAATTTGTGCAACCAACTTCAACCACTAGAAACTACCCCCTGTTGAGCAAACGTCATATCAGATTCAGCGAAACATACCGCTAGTGACGAAATTATCCAAAGTCAACTTTATATGAGTGCATTAATTTGTACAACCAACTACAGCCCCTAAAAACTACCCCCTGTAAGGAAAACACAATGACGGGCCAGCGAAACGTTTCGATGGCTCCGACATTATCTAAAATCAACTTTATATGGGTGCATTAATTTCATCTTAATTTGTTAAAATTTATGCAACGAACTTCAACCCCTAGAAACTACCCCTGTTGAGCAAATGTCATATCAGATCCAGCGCAACATACCGCTAGTCGCGACATTATCCAAAATCAACTTTATATGGGTGCATTATTTTCGTTTTAATTTGTTCACATTTGTGCAACCAACTTCAACCACTAGAAACTATCCCCTGTTGAGCAAACGTCATATCAGATTCAGCGAAACATACCGCTAGTGACGAAATTATCCAAACACCATGGTGGGGCCAGCGAAACGTTTCCCTGGCCCCGACATTATCGATAATTTCGAGACTAGCGGTACGTTGCGCTGGATCCGATTTGACGTTTGCTCATCAGGGGGTAGTTTTCAGGGGTTGAGCTTGGTTGTACAAATTTGAACGAATTAAAAAGAAAATAATGCACCCATATAAGGATGATTTTGGATAATGTCGCGACTAGCGGTATGTTGCGCTGGCCCCGTCAGTGTTTTTCTGAGACATAAGGTACTTCCGGTGATGCACAAATTCTAATTTTGGTTGTACAAATTCTGCACTAAATATTTGGCCGAAAAAAAGTTAGATTTGCGTGGGTGGTGGGGCCAGCGAAATGGTCCTTATCAGGTCGACTTCAACCGCTCGCCATGAAAAATCTCACTTTTCAAAGTAAGCCCCCTTTTTTCGGCGCACGTCACATATTTTTAATTTAATAAAAGCCTTTAATCATGAATATATTAATTTCAAGTTATTTTAAAATATAAAATAGTTTATAAAGTTTCAATCTGGCGTTTACATTTGTTTAAGTAATAAGACTTTCCAATTGAAACAGTTTAACTTTTAACATTAAAATCTGCAAATTCTAAAATTGTAAACCGATTCCGAATAATCTTGAAAAATCAATTATTATTTAGAGTTCAATTTTAAAAATCATTCATTAATTTATTTTCACAGTTGATTGACTAATAGTGTTTTTATCCAAAATCTTCTATTTCAAACACTTCTAACTTTTTATTGTTAAAGTCTTTAAAAAAAAGCATTAAAAAAATCTCCGAATTAAAAGTTGGACAGATTTCCGGTCTCATAAAATTCCCGATTTTCCAGTTTTACGGTCCAGCGGCCACCCTGCTTATCACTTAATTCTAAAAAATTTTGAGGAGCAATAATTTAATTTTAAACCAATAAAGGAATTATAAACATGAATGTTGAATAATTCAGGATTTAGATCCTTTAGAACCTTTAAACCTAAACAATTTAGAATTTGAACTATCTGAAAAAGAATCTCGAAATAAGTAGCGAATCATCTTATCAATATTCAATAGAATATTTTAATCAAGCAGTTTTTATTACTTCAATCACTAATTTTCAAGCTTTTTACTGATCTTAAACAGCAACAAAAGACTGTCTTATAAATAATGACTCTAGTTCCTTAAATTTCTTCTAACTTCGAAAACTAACTACACTCAATGAAATAAAACACTTTTCTAAAATTTGTTCATCATCTATATGATATAAAAAGTATAAAATACATAAGAAGAACACAATCTTAATAAATATAATTATATCATCACATAGGTACAATCATATAATCTCAAAACAACCTATCGCAATTTTTTTACATTATTATTACTTCAATTCTATATACATAATAATTCTTGCAAAGTCTCAAAGAATTATAAACGGGGAAAACTGAATTCACTATCTACAGTTGAAGTATCTTGACTATTAGGACTTGAGCTCCCAGAACTAAGAGTGTCTTCCACAATCTTCAATTCAACCCGATCCTCTTTGATTTTCTCTATCTCCTTATTCTTACTCTTGTCTTTCTCTTTGCTTTTATCCTTCTCTTTCTTCTCCTTATCCACGCCATGCTTATGATGTTTGTGCTTATGTTTATGTTTTTTCTTGTCCTTCTTCTTCTTTTTACCCTTACTCCCCGAATCTCCTTTCCCTTTATGCTCATCTTGCTTCTTAAACATCCCCGGTTCAAATCCAACAGGGCCCTGTGTTCCCATGATCCCCGGAAGAGATGCCGAATTATCACTATGGATATGTGACCTGTCTTTCACTTCGTTTCCTGAATTTTTGTCCGCCTTAATCCTCTTCGCACTGAGACTTTCCAAAACAGACGATCCCGGAACTTCCCTAGCAGGCGAAGCTTTCCTCTTAAGACTCATATCTGCCTCGAACGCGTCTTTTTTAACAGGAGGCTGCGAATTCCCTACAGAACTCACTTCAAGTTTTTGGGGTTTCATCAGCATCTCAAGTTCCTTCACCGGAAGACAAAGTGGCCGTTTTGATCCATACAAGGCATAGTAAAAATCGACCCAGTCGCATCTCAGTTTCGCATCATGGGAAAGTTCATTATTAATCAAGTCCCAAATCGTGTCAACCAACTCGGGCTTATCCAGAGGATGTTTACGGGCTCTTTGAAAAGGAGGATTCTCAATCAAGAGTCGAACCAATCGATGCCTCACTTGAGGATGTTCATCATTCTTCGCAATGTTTATGAGAAACATCAGATCCTGCCATTTGCCATCAGCCCTCGTGAAATCCACCAAAGCTTCTAAAGCTGCAATTCTTAGATCAAAAAATAGTCCATAAGCCGTATAGGCTCTAAAAATATGAGGATTGTTTGGCGCATGCCCAAGCTTCTGTAAAGTCCGAATTACTTTGAGGCAAGCAACACTCACTGTATTTTTATAACAAGGGAGCAACTTCTCCATATTTAAGTTCCTCGTCACCTCTTCCAAAATTGCTGTGATCTCAGGGGAAAGAGACTCCGCAGTGACTTCAGCTCCTTGTTGAAAGCTCATAACCGGAGTGAGGGTCGCTCCCAAGGCTTCAATCAACGCAGCCCTGTAGTAGTTGTCCGAATAACTGTTCTTCCTATTGTCGTTATACTTCAACAAATCCATTAGGAATGACAGTACCTCCGGCGGACAAATGCCATGCGAGTTTCGCAAACCAGCCATCGCGAGAGGAATAGTCTTTTGCAGAAAATAGTGCTGAAAGTTCTGGAAATTATTCTCCCTAACGATTCTCCTGCAAGAAAGAGAACCGAACAATTTCCGAAAGATCGCCAACATTGCCGGAGGTCCTGCCCAAGTAGAGACCATCGAATTAGCCACTTTAGTTAAACAGTGCGCAGCTCTGAGCCTCACTTTGTAGTAGAAATTCTCGTTTTCTATGGTATCAGTCAAAGTCATTCTCGTCGCTGGAGTCGCGTGATTCTTCAAAGCTACGATCGCCTCCATCTGTGCAGGCACGTCCCTTTCGTGTCTGAGTTGGTATTGCCACTGATAATCTGGCTGCTGGATCTGCACAGATCTCATAAAAGTAATATCGGGGTCTAGCCTGATCCACAGAATCGGAGAATCATCCATCGCTGATAAATCCATTTCAACCTCTTCCCCAGTGCAAAGGGGAATCTTCCTCCTCTTGTTCCTTCGGCTTTTGCTATGACAAGTGATGTCCGCTTTAGAAACTGTTCCTTCTATTTGCAAAGTGTGTTTAAAAGGCCCGTCAAGTTCTTGAATGTTAACCACAAGAGGACCAACATATTTCTTAACTCCTTTCTGATGGGTCGCATCTTGCCGAATCTCTATCTCAACCATATTCCTCTTTCTGTTGAAAACAAAACTCAGACTGAACTTGGCATGACCTCCAGTTCTAACCCACTTATCAATAAAGACAGCCATATCTTTTCCCGTAACGGTAAAAATCGCTTTCGTAAAAACATTCGTGCTGATCAGCATCTGGAACCATAGACCAGAATCGATTTTCTGCTGAGCCGCGTTTGCTGCCAGCGAAAGTTGTTTATTGAAAACCTGGAGGAGAAGTTCCTGTCCGATTCTGAGCTCCAGCATCCGAATCACTAAATGTGCCTTCTTCCTTAAAACTTCCAAGTACTTCGGGGACATCGTGTGGAGGTTTCGAATCGGGAAGTAGAATCCAGGATCGGCTGATCTTGGAACTGCACTATGAATATTCTCACCCATTGGAAGCGAAGCTGGAGGCTGTGATGGATCAAGAATTATCCCTCCAAACTGCTCCTCATATTGCACAACTTCCTGAAGTTCGGAGTGAATCCAGTCCCGGTACTCATTGTTTCCAAAGCATTTCTTCGCGTAGAGACCAGTTAAGTAAGTCGAGATTCCTTTCGGTAACCACGTGTCAGACCAATTTTGCATTGAGATAAAACAACCAAAGAATTGTTCTGCAATCGCCTGGGCCATGGCCCTTTTAGTTAAGTAGACCTGGTCGATTATTGGCGCTGGATGCAGGAGATTCGTGTTCAAGAGACTCATTGTTGCGTAGGCGTTGACATCCTCGTCGATTTCAT
Organism: Belonocnema kinseyi; assembly: GCF_010883055.1. Lineage (NCBI taxonomy): Eukaryota > Metazoa > Arthropoda > Insecta > Hymenoptera > Cynipidae > Belonocnema > Belonocnema kinseyi. The sequence goes on along the minus strand of NC_046666.1, from coordinate 65,540,851 downwards.
CGACAAACACCTGCTTGTAACAGGAATATGGGTATCGATTTGACAGAGTTTCTTCAAAGAATTCAAATGCCTCGTGGACATACTTCGTGGAAGCTTTTAGAGAGGGCAGGAGCTGTGGAAGACAAAAGTGAGTGACTTCGTGCATATTGGGATCAACGTAAACTTCGAAGGGTCCCACTGCCAAGGCGATGTTTGGAGCACAAGTTGGTGTGTTCAGGATGTAATGGTAGGTTATTCCTCTCATATCGCGAGTGTAGACGGTTTCTCGAAGATCCCCGCAGGAAATGGCGATCATAGAAGCGTCGACTGTCAACTCCAATTCCCAAGTGCAAGGGTCCGCGAAGGAGTCGAGACAGGGAAACCAGAGTCGCGAGGAATTCTCGTAACTGGAGGTGTACATGTGGGAACCGCGCTCGGCGTGTGATCTCTTATCCTGGTCATCTTTCTTGGGTACTAGGACGAAATGAATTCCACCTTGGGGATTTTCGAGTGCAAATTCGATGCCTATGCGCAAGGGGCAACCTTTCGAGACTGAAGAAGTGACTTTTGGATCGTTAGGAATATAGATGACTAGTTCTCCTTCGTTAGCGTCTGGGTTGACTTTTTCAGCTGCAGCCAGATGTTGCTTGGAGAAAGCTTCTAGTGATCGCCTAAAATAAAGTGAATTACTGTAGGGTAGATAGGAGTAAGTGTGTTATGAAATAACAAAGTTATACTTTAAATAATGAGAGTGGTCTCTATTTTTATAATTTTCAACTCCCGGTTCCTTAAGTAAAACATCGTTATTGCTCCCGGTTTAGAAAAAATAAATTCTATTTGCACAACAGTTTGCTCACATATGACCAATTACGAAAGTCGATTAGAATCAGCCAACATTTTTGCAAGAAATCTGTTGACTTTGAATCTTATAATAAGTAGGAAAAGGGAATTTTTGTGTCTAACAAAGAAAAAAAGAGAAATGTTTGATCCTTTATACCAAAAGTAAATTCACGCACGCCACATGAGCGTTCACTTATCTGGATTTTTATGTCCTATCATCAAAAATAAAAATGTTAAAATAAAATTCATTTTCTTTTAATTGAAGAATATGAAAATTAAATGATATGGAATTAAAACTTTGAAATAGGACAATTTCAAAACGTTACAAATTTAATATTTTCAGATCGAATTTTTGAAATTCGCTTACTTAAAAATCAAAGGAATTAAAACTGTCTTACTTCTAATTAAAAGCGTTGAGACTTAAATAAATTTTTTAATTAAATTTAAAGCGTTATTACATAAAAAATTAACATTAAAACATAATTGACAAATTTTTCTAAAGTAAAATAAATAACGATAATTTTTAATGTAATATCTTTTAAGTATTTTTTGTAGCCGGGTTTCTATTATATTTAAATGACGAACAAGGACGCACATGTGAGGAATAAACCTATCTAGTAATTTTAAATGATAAAAATAAAAATTCAGAACTTTAAAATTGTAACCGTTCAAAATGAAAGAAATTATACAATTACTAAATAATAATTAGAATTATTATTCATTCTTGAAATTTTCCAATCAAATATTTTCCGCTTTTACATGATTCATTTGTTTAAATCTTCAACCTTAAATCGGACAATTTTAAGATATAAAATTGAAAATTACAAATTAAGAAATTAAAAGATGAGACTATTGTAATATGATTTCAATGTTTGAAAATACACAATTTTAAGCTTTTCAATACGAAATGTCTTTATATTAAAAAATTTACATATAAAATTATTCACTTTAAAACTGACGATAAAAGCTATTAATACGAAATTTTGAAAGATTCAATAGTGAAATTTTTAATAATTTAATTTGAAACTACATTATTGTGAAATTTGAAAGTCGAAACCTCCAAAAACTAGGAAATTTTAAATAAAATATTTTCGAATTCAAGCTTTTAAATAAAAAAGAACTTGCATCAAGTAACATTCAAAGTAACTGAATAGATTTTTTACTAAAAAATTATATTTCTTTAAAAAAATCACTGTTATTTTAACCGTTCAAAATGGAAAATTTTTTAACATTTTGAACCTTTCAAATTTACTTAATCTAAACACTCTAAAAATGGTATGCCTTTAAATTGGAAATTTTCAAAATTAGTAAATTAAACTTAAAGCGCTAAAAATTAAGCAATTCAAAACTTCATTTAAGAATTCCTAAATTGAGTACCTGAAACTAATCGTTAAAAATACTTCATTTTTAAATTAGGTTTTACACTAAATTCGTTTGAAGGGGTGTGCATATGTGAAAAAAATTAATTTTTTAAACGAAAAATATGATTCACCAAAGTTTTTACTTCATAAGGAAATCGTATTTTTCTAAAATACGGGTGTTATACGCCAACATAACCTTAAATAGTTGAAAGTAGTGAATCTTTTTTAAAATCTGGAAAATATACCAATTTTTGAAGAAATTAACTAACTTAATCCAAAATGATCAAAATAGTTGTTCAAAAATTGTAATTTTTGTTTTGAATATAATAATTTTTGACTAAAAATACGAATTTCCGGCAAAAAACAATAACATAATCCAAAATTGTTAAGAGATTCTAAATCTTCATCGAATTGACGAGTTTTATTTGAAAATATAAATTTTAATTTCAGACAAAAGTAACTAAAGCGATACAAAATTGTTTAAACTCGCAAACTTGATTATTTTTAACAACAACAAAAATCATTGGACATAAATCTAACAAATTTTGTTTTAAAATAAATCTTTTAGGTGAAAAAGCAACCAATATAGCCTAAAGTTACTTACAGAAAAATGGTAAATATTTTTTTAATTCTAATACTTTTTAAATTAAAAATACCAATAATTTCCTTCGAAAAAGACAACATAAGATGTCAGAAAATTGTTCAAAATTATAAATCTTGTTTGACATCTGATGATTCTTAACTACAAAAATCTTGGAAATTACAAAAAAGAACAATAAAGGATTCAACGATCAAATTGTGGCATTTAAAAATGTTTCTCAAACAATACCAGAGAGAAAAAAGGAGATAAGGAGGCTGCCTTCTTTTTCTTTTAATTTGAATGACGCGACATTTAAAAGTGTGTGTTGTTCAGATTTGATAGTTTCTTGGTTTTTTCTTCTAATATTTCCAAGAATGGCGTAGTTAAATTTGAGTGTTGAACGTTGAAGATAACATGAAATTTTTGTTTATTCTAAATTTAATTTCTTAAATTTTAATGATTTTGATTTAAAACAATCGATTTTCTGTAGAATCCGTCAATATAATCTGAAACTGTTCAAAAATTGCACATCTTGTTCGAACTATGTCAACTTCTTATGTAAAACGCGAACGAAACCTAAGATTATTAAAAAATTATGAATCTTAAAAACCGGAAGATTTTGGATGAAAAAATGTCATTGCCTGGTAAAAAAAAACTCTAACGAAACTGAAAAAAGTAAATAATCTGAAAATTTTCAAGCTAAAAAGTCGAATTTTGTTTATGACAGCTCATTCTTCAACCATAAAGTTAATTTTTAACCAAAAAATATGAATGATTGTCAAACCAAAAAGATCAAAATTCAACCAAAAAATTTGAATTTTCAAGCCAGAAAAAATTTTCTACGATAAAAGATGAATTTTCAACCAGTTGAATTAAACCTAAAGAACTTATTTTTACCAAATTACTTGAAGCCTCAACCAGATAGATGAATTTTAAATAAACAAAGATGAATCTTAGACCAAATAGTTCAACTTTCAACTCAAAAAGACATTTTTTAAATCGAAAATGCAAGAAAAATTTCTAGTTTAAAAAATTTGTTTTCAACAAAAAAAAAGTTTTTTTAATTAACTGAATTCAACCGAGACAAACCCAACAAAAAATTCAACAAAAAGTTAAATTTTCAACCAAAAAAGATGAAATTTTCGAGCAAAAGATCCGAACGTTCTACAAAAACAGTTGGACTAAGAAACAAAAACATTAATTTTCAATTAACATTTTAAATCTTCGAATAAAATTATTTTCTAGAAAATAAATAAGAATAATAGAATAAATATGAATAATTTATAATCAAACAGTTGCACTTTTAACCAGAAAGGATGAATTTTCAACCAAGAAGATTAATTTTCGAACACAGAAGAGGAATTTATAACAAAATACATGAATTTTCAATTAAAAATATCAATTTTCAACAAAAAATAGAAGTTATATTTTTTATTAAAAAAGTAATTTCTGACAAAACACGAATTTCAACCAAATAGTTACATTTGATAGTAAAATGATAAATCTTAAAAAATGAATTTTTAACAAGAGTTCAAAATTCATATAAAAATAAGATTTTTCAATTAAATTTAATTTTTTTTATGGAAAAGTTTAATTTTCAACCAAAAAATGAATTTTTAACAAATTAATTCAACTTTTAACCAAGTAGTTGAATTGTTGACCAAAAACCACTTTAATTTTCAAAATAATAACAGAATATAATAGTAGACTCTTCAATAAAAATTAGTTGAATTTTCTTTTTAGGTCTTCTGATTTACGCTCGCATGTAAGCGAAAACCCGAGAAAAATGGTAACTTTCTTAAGAAGAGGGAACAAGGAGGAATTCTTTAAAAAGGTAAAAAGAGGGGGCGTACATAACGTTATTTTCACCGCCCCCTCCCCCCAATCAGTATTACTAAGTGTAATTTTTGGCGTGACCCCACCCCCTCGAATTGGTAATGTAGTACCGAGACGGCCCACAATGGGGGGAAATACACTTTTTTCGTTCAGAAATGTCCAGAGCCTTCAATTTTAGTCCAATTTTGAATTAAAAAAAAATTAAACTTCAATAACTCTGAAAAACTTGACTCTCCGAACGGTTGTCTCCTCTATTTGTTTATTAATCATTTTTCCACTCAAAGTATGGAAAAACTGAAATTTTGTACATAAAAATTATCTACGTTTTAATAACAGATCAGGAAAATTGTATATCGTCTTAAATGAATGTTTAAGGACTCATAGAATACATATAATGTGTTCATTATTTCATTTGTTTGTTATAAAGAAATTGACAATTAACGGTAATCAAATTTTTTTTCTAAAAGTGCTTCATATTAATGTTGGAATGACCTTTAATTACAACACTAATTTAAGATTTCATAATAATCAATGTTATAAACAATTCTTGTGGAAAGAGATTAAAATTTGAGATTTTTTCAAATTATAATTAATTTCAATCTCCAGAACGACTTCAGGTATTCCTTGAAATGATAAATATTCCATAATATTTGATCAAATATAACAATTAAAATTTTTATAAACAAATTCAAAATTTTGGCCCTTTCACATAGCAAAAGCTTTTTTTGCATTGGAAATGTTTTAATCTATTGGACTCAATTATTAACAATTCTTGTGACAAAATAATTAAACTTAAGGTTTTATCAAATTTAAATTTTCTTTGACGCGTAGAATGGGTACAGATATTCCTGAAAATAATATACATTCGATAATATTTGGTAAAATGTAACCATCTGAATATTCATAAAGAAGATAAAAAATTTCATGTTTCCATAGTTTCATGCAGCAAAGAATTTGGTTCCTTCAAATTCAAAATTGACGAATAGAATTCTTCTCCGTAACCATAGTATCCAGAGTTATGTTTTGCTTTTATAATTTTCTTTTGTGCATTACATTATATTTGTTTTCTTTATTTGTTTCGTTTTCTAATTTTCGGATTTTGTGTTAATAATTGATATAAATACTAAATAGTTTTAGGCAATTGTAAAACAATTTGTTGGGCTTAATATTTCTCCAATAAATGGTTTTCCATTAACACAAAATGGATGCTTTAAAAGTTCTGAAAAAAACACTATCCGATTTTTGTTCTCATTACAATGGAGGTGTGGAAGATTTGGAGCAGTATTTAAAAAGAGAATTTAATTTGAACTATAAACAGTTGGAAAAGGTTCAAAACAAATTAAATAATGAATTTATCCCTCATTTTAAAAGAAAAGGGCAGAGTTCAGCATTTATTAAAACTTGCCTCGACAAAAAGTTTGCAGATTGGTTGGAAACATTTTTCAACGTAGAATTTCAACCTGAAAGTAGTTACAAATGCGGAAGGCCAAACTCATGTGACTTTGTAGAATTTTATACTTCGACAAAACGAAAGAAATTAACGGATACACGGCAAAAATATACTGACATCGAAATAAGAGTCTTTTTTATGCTCGCTAAATCTATGTGATAGAAGGAAAGTCTCAGAATTCATGAATTATATTTTACCTTCCAATGAAAATGAAAATATGAATGATTTTCCGATTCCTCGCACATCAGAAGCAACTGTGGCGTTACTAGAGGAAGCTGATTTGTCTAAAAGTCAGTATCACATGATTCATATGCAGGCAAAAAAGAGAAATCCTGACATTTAACTAGCATAGGACAATTTGGCAAAAGCTAAAGAAGAATTACCAATACCGTTTTCTGACATTTGGAATTTGTTTTTCTAAATTGTTTATAAACATATCATTGCTTATATTTTACTGAATATTATCAAAGATACATTTGTTTATTAATACCTGAAGACGTTCTGGTGATTGAAGGAGGTTATAATTTGAAAAAAACCTAAATTTGTATATTTTGCCACAATAATTGTTTATAACAATCAGTATTACAAACTTTTCGATCAGTTTTGTAATTAAATGTCACTCCTACATTAATATGAAGCACTTTTAGCAGAGAACATTTTTTTTACCGATAATCATACTATTTTGCTCATTTGTTGATAACAAACAAATGAAATAATGAATAAATTATTTGTATTCTATGAGTCTTTAAACATTCATTTAAGACAATATAAAGTTCACCTAATCAGTTATTAAAACGTACAAAATTGTAACGTACAAAATTTCAGTTTTTCCATACTTCGAGTAAAAAAAATTATTAATAAACAAATAGAGGAGAAAAAAGTTCGGAGTATCAAGCTCTTTAGAATTAACTTTAATTTAAAAAAAAAAATCAAAATCGAACAAAAATTGAAGGCTCTGGAGATTTTTGAACGAAAAAAGTGTATTGCCTCCCACTGTGCGGCCCCCCAAGTAAGTCGAGTGGATCCGATTACTGCTATCTTACTTCTATTGTTACCTAAATTCAAGGCCTTTTGGATTGTACAGAAAAATCTACCTTTCTTAATTGAGAGAAAATAATGAATAATTTGCTATAAATAAGAACGGGAGTTTTTACGTATATTTTAGAATTTGCAGAATTGATGTTTTTTTAGCAAGGTTACCTGCACGTAACATGCGTAACACTGCGACTTTGCGACAATGTAAAGGTTATGTTCGCATGCCCAGTGGAGAAATTTTGTAGTCCATGAACTTAAATTACATCCAGAAAAATAATACAACTCACTGCTCGGGATTTTCTTGGCAGATATCTAGGAAGGGATCAAAATATCGAAAAGGCACCTCCACCTCATTGTTCAATATTACATTGTAAACTCTACACTGCTTTGCATTCAGTTTAATACACGATAGTGTATTTTTCTGTGGAATGATTGTAAGTTCTACAAGACCCTGCAAGAAATAATCACAATTTTTGTAACGTGAATAGATTATCTAGTAATAATAATAATAATAATATAAATTATATATTATCAACTTACAACAATAGTTTTAGTTTCAAAGTTGATTCCAGTAAGACTTAAAAGTTGATGGGCTGTAAAGTAATTAATAACGCGATTAAAATACTGTTTTTGTTCAAACTTTATAATTTTTTTATCCAAAGCTAATTAAAAACTTGAAAAAGTGACAACAAAGTTCTACTTAATTTTATCAATATTTACATAATGATTATAAACATAACCTGAAAACAAAACTTTAACTTTGGGTGTTTACGAATTCCGAATAGCTTATTAAATTAAATAATATATAAAAATACTTATAATTTATAGGGCCGACTGTAGTCGACTGGTTTTTCCTTCTTCATGTCTTCAGTTGTGTAAACTTCAGTTATACTTTTATTTTTTCCAAAAAGATCGGTAGCATTTGACAAAACATGACGCACGCACTACAGAGGACGGCCAACCCTCCACGCATGCTCCGTACTGACGAATCCCAACCTTTCTTCACACCCCTCTATTTTCACCCATTCGGCGTACGCCCTCCCCGGAACTCTAGTAAATAAATATATAAGAGGTGAATATTTTTTATTGCAGTTGGGTTGATAATAAATAAATTAAGAATGTACACTAGTTATCTCAATTACAAAAATGAGCATTGTTAAAGAAGTATCCTCGGCAAAAGAATTACAAATGAGAATCGTTTGATATTTGGGTGACAGTTTTATAAAAAATGCACTTGAAGCTCTGGTTTAAATTTTGGAACCCTTCAGAGGTTCATAATCGAAAAAACAATTATTGAAAATAACATGTAAACTTATGAGAAAGCGTACTTTTTGTAGTATATAAAAAGATTGAAAAATGAAAAAAATCTGAAATAATTCTGACATATACAGAATGTTTTCCGAAATCCATATCTGCTTCGAAAAGTATCATTCAGAGTCTTTAGGAATAGAAAAAATTATTTATACCGTAAATGTATGACTGACGTCCGCGAACTGAAGATATGGCAAGATCGCATCCTTTCCACGTGTTACAGTTTATGCGCGAATTTCAAATAACACGCGTGCTCACACGCGACCTTGTCAAACTTAGGATTGTGACTATGTGAACCAATAACTAATTGAAGCTTTCTATCTACTGACTTGCTATGTACCCAGGGTACTTTCTTAAAAATGATTCTAAAAGACGAGAAAAACATTCCCATTGTTACTTGTAACTAATTTTCGAAGAGAGCTGAAGGCAAACATTACAATAAATATTTTATTCCAGAAGTATTCTCTGCAAATCTCTGTGGCATGTTATTTTTAAATATTTAAATATCAAACAATTATTCATTTTATGGAGAATAATTTTTTCAAATAAACTGTCATTGGGATTAAATAAGAATTATAACCTTTACCTAGTGAAAAAGTAAAAAAATAAAACCCTTAGTAACTATTTTTAAAGAAGCAATTTTAATGTGTACGGTGCTCATTTTTTAACTTGAGATAACTAATGTACATCCTTAAGAATATTGACTAACCGGTAAGAGAATTCAGAATCTGAATGCCGATTAATACGCAAATTTTCCTCCATCGAAAGTTCCACCAAAGAGTAGAAAAAAGCAAAATCTATTCTTTTTAATCGACTTAGAACAATTTAATGGAAGCGTATTGAGAGGAATTAAAAATGAAGGAATACAAAAGAAAGAAAGAGAATAACGTCACTTTGAAGACGTAAAACCTAGTATTTTTAATCGATTGAAAAAATTTTCCGTTGCAAATATAAAATAATTATATTAATAGAAATAATTTGTAAAATTGCCAAAGAATATTTTTATAATTCTGTTCAAAGATAAATAAGTTTTGTTTACCTTAAACAACATAATGAAATGAATTTACTATTAATTATATTATTTAATCTATAATTTGTTTATACAATATAAAATATTATAATTAAAATTACTCCACCGTTATGACAGGCAAAAAAATTGAAATTTCCAAACTTATATTCCACAAAAACGAATAGAAACTATGCATGTGTACATATTTTGTGGACAGATTAGAAGGAATTAAAATAATCGAAAATAAAGCATGTAAGTATAGAATTAAAAATAACCTTGATAAAAAAATAAAAATTTCCAAACTTATGTTGCACACGGAGGAATAGAAACTATGTAAGTGAACATATTTTGTGGAGAGATTAGAAGGAATTAAATTGATCGAAAATACAGCATGTACGTATGGAATTAAAAATAAATATGAGAAGTGGGTCTACTGGTCGGATTAAGCGGAATTACAAAAATGGAATATATGTTCGCCTGTATGGAATACACCTTAAGGAAATAGAAAAGAATTGGTTTTTGAGATAAACCTATTCTTTCGTTGGACACTTCTCCCGATGGAAAATGAGAACATTACAAAAAATTAGACAATGCTCACAATTTCGTTTACATCTGAAAATATTAATTTTTCTCTATTCTTCTCTTCTCACCGGGTAGAATTGAAACGTCAAATGTGTTGAAACATTTGAAAAAATTAGGTCTACAAATTAATTATTCGTTGCCTTCATTTTTATGTCTCGTAACTTTCGGTCAAACTTTAATTTTTTCCCGTCCTAAGATAATTTCAAAGGGCGAACCTAAAATTTTTAATCACAATTTATAGATGACGACCCGGTGGCCTTAACCTCAAAAATAATTTGTGAAATTATTGGCGACCGACCAGGAGCATTTGAGACACTACATGCTTTTTACATTCCAATTAAAAAATTATGATTGTGTAATTTCTGAAACAACTTTTTAAACGTTTTACGTGTCACCGCACCCTCTCCTAAAGCTGATTAAATAATTTCAGTCGCTTTAGCTGCGTTTTTTCAATTGAAATGTAAATAAAATACAGTGTACATAATGTCTTTGTCGAACGCAACTGTATTAGCTAATGATTTTTAAGGTGGTCTGCAGGACCGACACATATTATACTGTGTTTTAAAGCTTAATGTTTGCCCTTTAAAACTACCTCAGGGCGAAAAAAATTCATATTTGAGTAATAGTTACAAGGCATTATAGTAAAGACAATCTATAAATCTACATAAATCTATAAAGTACTTTTTTCATTGCGAAAATGTTTGTCGCTTTTTTTGTCTCAGATTCGGCGCTTTTTGAGCTGAGTTTTTCTTTGATAAGGGGTTTTTCGCAGGTGATTGCTTTTTTAAGTGCTCCTTTTGCGATTCAATAGAGTTAAATAATAGCTCGAAAGTAATTTCGTTTTTTGCACTTATACCCCTATGGGACTCTTGGAGCCAAAAAATGCCGTGATTATCTTCACTTCCCTCATTTTGTCAATCGTAAGAAAATCGTAGTAAGAAGTCTTCAAAATATAATTGTTGAAAAAATGTATATTTTGTATGATAAATTTTCTGGTTATCAGCTTTCATCTTTGCCAAAACCTTTGCGATTTAGATGCCAATGAGATAATATGTCATTTAAATTTATGTTATGATCACTATCGCCTAAATTAATCTTTTCCATGGTTATCGTCAACCAAGAAGTCTTCTGATTTCAGCATTAAAATTCACCGTATTCTTCAATAAAATACGTGGAACATTAACTATTATATTTTTAGCCACAAAATGAAGAATAGCTGGCTACATTTAGATGTCCATGATACGAAGCAATGTATGTTGCTGGTTAGAAATGAGTCCTTTTTGCTGTTAGAGTACAATATTCGCAAAGGATTTTGGCGATTTTAAAACTTTCGTTCTGAGCAACAAAAAAAGCCAGCTCGTAAGTTGTCTCTCCAACTGCTGTAGCATTAGCACCGTATATTTCAAAAGAATTTGAACGAGTTCTTTATATATTTTCTGAGCTGCAATCTGAATTGGAGTAGATCCGTTTCTTGTTGTGTAGTTTTATTGAAACATTTGTCCAAAAATAACTTTACTATCTTTTAGTAGACATCATAGAAAACCAGCATAGAAAACTTGCAATCATTGGCATGTATCCACTCTTGGCTGCTAAATTTATAGAGTTGAGGCCAGATTAATCAGCTAAAGCTGTGTTGGCTTTATACTTCATAGAAGCTTCACCATTGTTTTGTGTCCTTCCTCCATATCAATTGGATTTGCATCTTGTTTGAAGAGCAATAACCAGACAATCTCTTTCAATCTATTTTATGTGACTACGTGGAGTTATGTAACATTTTCTTAAAATTGATATTGGAATAAGCGATCTAATAAAAATAGAAAACTATCTATCAGTTAAGTATTATTGCTATATGTTTTTTTTTTTTAATTATTAGTAATTCGTTGTTAACATTGTGAACGAACCAATTCGTATTTTTAAGGAAGATCATGCAATGAGCTTAAATTCGAGATTTTATAATGCCCTTGAAACGCTTTAAATTTTTATTAATTCCATATAATTTTGCAAAATATAAGAATTTCTTAACATTGTGTAGCAAATATAATCTTTTAAATAAATATTGTTTCTTACGTATACCTTATAAAGAAGAATCATATAAATCGGAGATTTCTATTCAAACATCCAAGATATTTAGTCATAAAATTTATGAAAATCAAGAAGGATTTTTCTAAAAGTCACGGAAATGAATCAATTTAAAACTCACTACTGATTAATATATAATAATTCATTTTAAAGTGGTACAAGTCAACTTTTTAAAGAAAATTGACGTGTAATTTGGCAACATTGTGAGGACTTCAATTTGGCGGGAAACCAACTTATTAAATATTTTCAACCCCAAAATTATTACCAACATGGCAACACACAAAAAATAGAGTCAAATTCGTCAAATTAGATTCCACTTCCGTTCAGTTGCCCAACCTAATCATAACATTGTCCACGACAACCAAATCTTCAATAATCATATTTATAAAAATTTATAAAAGTAGAAAGCCATTGTGGAAATGTTTTCGTGTATAATTATTACTTTCTAATAGTGAAAAAATATTTCTTGTTTATTCGTATTGGAATTAGTTTAAGTCATGTCCGAAAAATGGCTTGGTAGTTTGTAGAAGAAAGGTTTTTTTTTAGAAATTTAACATAAATTTGCAATTATAAGCGCATAAATATTTACTACTGTGGAATTTTTATATAACTTTTATATAACTAATTTTTATATTTTTTAGGAACGCATTTATAACTTTTTTACAAGATACTAGAATCTAAAAGTTGCGTATGATCCTCCTTAAAACTATCAGGAGTTATGTATGCAAGTATCTATTAGTTTTGGTCCTAGTTTCTTTATTTCAAACTTTTCTACTTAAAGTTGCTAATTTTGTACGTCACTCACCTACTTTTCATCGAAACTGGATAAAATCAAAGATAAAATCCATAAACTATTTTTTTTTAGGTTTCCTAACCTATATAACTTCAAAGATATTATGTGTTTTCTTATTTTTGAGATTACGAATGGCATTCTTTAAACCACTAATCTCTGAACCAAGATATTTATCCTGCTATGAAACATACTGCAATACACGACTTTTCTCTTCTTTGGAACTTTTATTCAGAAAAATGGAAAAATTACCAACAAGTTTCTTCCACAAAGTTTCTATTCGAAGTTCGAATCTGTCGGCCATTTTTGAAACAACAAAATCAGTGCTACCAGTGCCGCGAAAATTCGAATAATGTACGCAAGAGAAGAAAACAATGATAATTCTAGTATAAATAATAAGAAACGATATCTTCGAAATTGAATATTCTTAAGTTAGTAGAATAGTCATTGCCAAAAAGTTCAACAATTCTTCATGGCCATTTAATAATTACGAAAAATGAAGATAACATTTTCTGTCCTTCCTGTTATTAATTAAATAGACTATTTATAAGAAGAATACCTATGGAAGAATCTGGATACAGAAAACATTAAGGTACAACATGTTTATAAGGTATATGCAGGGGGGCTAATCAAACTTCAAGAAAGAATTCCAGACTATTTTCCGATTTTTCGATCAAAAATTATATTTTTCTCGGCTGACTTTTAGACGTTTATTATAATAATTATTTAATACTAATTGCTTGATTATATTAACTTAAAAAAGTATTAAACATTATAGAACTGTAAGGTAAAATATATAACGTAAATTATTGCGAAAGTGATGTCAAGTTTCACAGCCCAAAATGCTCTGAACACATAAGAAATAGAATGATTTTTCAAGAAAATATGGGCACAATAGGGGAATAAATTCTTTTAAATAACATAAATGTAGGGAACATATTCCTAAGATTTCAAGTCGTAATATATTGCATTTTCAGTAAATTAGTGGAAGTTTCAACAACAAAAAATGAATTTTCAAACAAAGAGCTGAATTTTCTAGCTGAAAAATCGAATTTTTTGTTGTTGTAATTTGACCATTAAACCCGATCAGATCAATTTTCAATAAGAAGATCATTTTCAACTAAGATCATTTTTAAAACAAGTCGTTGAATTTTCAACAAAAAGTTGAATTTTTAATAAAACAGATGAATTTTCAACCTACGAAGATGAATCATTAATCAATTTTCAATCAAAAAGATAAATTTTCTACAAAAAAATTCAGTCTATTAACAACAAAATTACATTTTCTACCAACAAATGTGAGTTTTTAACGTAATTTTTTAATTAAAAAAAGAAAAAAGAAAATTTTCCCACAAATAGTAGAATTTGAAAAAAAAAATCTGATATCAAAATATAATAATAGACTCTTCAAATAAAATGAATTGAATTTCAAACAAAAAGATGTCTTTTTACCAAAATAGTCGAACTTTCAACAAAATAATTGAATTTTTAACTAAATAAAACTATTTTTTGATCAAAAGAGATGAAGTCTAGGCCAGAAATATGATAATAGACCTTTTAATTTAAAAAATGTAATTTCAACCATAAAACATGAATGTAGAACCAAATACGATGAATTTTCATTTCAGAAGGACGAATTTTCTATCCAAGAGGACAATTTTTCAACAAAAAAGGTAAATATTCGGAAATAAAACATGACTGTTTAACAAGATAGTTGAATTTTCAACCGCATAATTAGGTTTTCAACTTAATAGTAGAATTGTTAATCAAGAGAGATTAATTATAAACCAAATATATAGTACAAAGGCTGATAAAATAAAAAAAATTAACTTTCAAACACAGAAAGTAAATTTTTATTCCAACAAGACAAATTTTATTTTTAAAAAACAACTAGAAAGTGGAATTTTCAAAAAAATAATGAAATTTTTCACCAGATACAACAAACTCTTGCTTTTAGTCACCCCGTTCTCAACCTTCCTAGAACTGCTGGCTCACGAAGTTTCTTAGGGGGGCAGGGCGAGAGCGGTTGCGAGATTATATATATATATATTCCTATTGGAAACAAGTCAGGCGACCCTCACTGTTTACGTTTCGATCTCCCCGAAATCAGTCCAAGGTTATTTTAAGGCAACCCCCGACACTGGACTGAATTCGAGTGTTTGGTGTAGTCGAATTTTGAACCTGAAGAGATTAATTTTGAAACTATAATATAATAAAAGACTTTTTAGTTAAAAAGAATGATATTTCAACCAAAAATATGACTTTTTAAGAAAAAAAGATAAATTTTTAACAAAAAATTCCAAATTTCAACTAAACTGTATATATCAAATATATCAAAGTTTTCAACCAAATAGTAGAATTTTTTAACAAAAGAGATTATTTCTAAACCCAAAATATAATAGTAGAATTTCATTCCAAAAGAGATGAATTATAAATAACAAATATAATAGTAGACTTTTCAATGAAACAGAATTCACTTTCAACTAAATAAGACGATTGCTAAAAAAAAAAGTTGAATTATATACGAAAAAAAATGAATTAGGAACCTAAAATATAATATTAGACTTTTCAATTGAAAAGAATGAACTTCCAACCAGAAATAGTTTGATTTTCTTATTGGGTTATATTAATTCAGTGACCACCCTGTATATATGCCATAAAGTTTAAGAATAAATGAAGTATTTGATATAATCGATCTTATATCTTGTCGAATTATTCATAGTTCCAAATTACTCATTTATCAATAATAAAGTTTTTATTATCAGCATTATGTCACAGAAAGAACACAATGAAAAACTATAATTCGAAAAACAATTCTTATGTGTATAAACAAAATGGCCATCGTATGGAATCGCTTACTGCCTCACATTTATAAAAGCTTCTTCAAAATTTTTTAAATCCTTTTCACTTAGGTGAGAAAATACCTGATCAACAATCAAGGGCGGCAGATTTCGCTTTATATGTTTGCATAAGCGAGAAGCACAGGTTGCAGTAAAATTTCTTCTACTAATTGCCACATTGATAGACTCGGTCAATGAATTTGAATATAACGGAAACATCTCCTTATATTTTTGTGAAGCCAATTTCTTCATAATTTTCTTATTTCTGACAAATGCTACTAACTTCCGAGGACTGACCTTCAATATATAAAAGTAACAAAAGTGACTCAAAGAACTGACTTGCTCCTCTTTCATTTTGTTTAATTCGACCTCAAACTTTTTATAAATCTCTTTTATTTCAGGATGATTTTTCACTAAAAACATATTTTCCTTGCAGATATATTTATCAGCAGCTTTCAATTTTGCTATATGCTCACAGAGATTTTCCAAAACCTCAACCCTTAAATCATCATCAGAAAGATCGCGCATTTGTACAGCGACGCTTAGAGGTGTCTCTCCACTTTTATTGAGAGCGTTAATGTCTGGGTTTCTTTTCAGAAAATATTTGTAAAGTACGCTATTAACAAAATCCCTGGTGCAAGCAGTGTGCAGAGGCGTATTTTCACAATAATCTCGGCTATTAATATCAGCCCCGAATTTAATTAAAAGATCTAAAACTTCCGGTGTCCCTTTGGATGAATAATACTCATGAATCGGAGATCTGCCTAAAGAGTTTTTATGATTGGAATCGAAGCCCTTGTCTAAAATGATTTTAATAAGACCTGGGTGAGCGGACTGAACAGCTTTATGAAGCACATTTTGGCCAAATCGATCGACAGCATAAAAGTCAGCACCATGCTGCAATAGAAGTTTAAATATTTCTAAATAGCCACTTTGACACGATAACAGGAGTGGGGTTTCTCGTTGAGAAATAGTTTCAATTTCGAGAGCAGACCCGTATTCAAGGAGAAGTTGCACTACTTTTGGATCTTTAATAAGCGCAGAAGAGTCAAAAGAAGACTCTGTGCTCATGGAACCAATCGAAAAATTAATTTTTACGTTGCTACAAGCGTAATGCAGGGGAGTAAAATTAAATGCATCAACGACATTGACATTAGCACCTCGTTCAAGAAGAGTTTTTGCCATTTCATAGGTGCCCTCCATGTTGACAACATGAAGCAATGTAGTTTTTGTTCTCGGGATGAATGCATTTACATTAATGCTGCTGTCTTCTAAAATTAAATTAAAACTTTCATTGACTCGATTCATAGCTGCAAAGTGCAGAAGTGTTGAGTAATTCGAAGGACGCATGTTGTAGTTCTTTTTCTGCTTCAAAAGAAAATTTATCATATGTCGACATCTCTCGAGTTTCTTTTGCTTTGTGCATATCGGAAATTCCATTGTTGGAAACCGTGCTTTGACTCTCTGCAAGCTTCCTGATAATAATTCCTTCTGAATACATGTATCTTCCATATCCTGAAATGTCGTACATACCTCTTTATATTTATATTATAATGAATCTAGATTTGCCCAAATTAATCAGCCCATATTAGAATTTTCCCATGTTTTGCAGAAGAAAAAACTACTATTTTTACAGGAAAAACTTTTAATTTAAAATAGTTTTAAACTAAAAAGGGAGCTGATCTCTTCCTCGAATAATTTATCACTAAGGAGTAAAATTAAACCCGAAATATGGCATACACACACACACTCTCTCTCTCTCGCTCTCTCTCTCTCTCTTTGCAATACTATGAAATCCCCCTTACGAAAAAATATTATGGAAAATTTAGTGTAAGTTTGTAATGATTTTCCTATAATCACAAAAAGTCATTATAGTATATTATGATATGAAAATCATGATTAGAAAATGAGTATAGAAATAAATAAGATTAAAATATTGAAAGAATTTATAAAAAGTGCTGCAAACGAATTACATAATTTCAAAAGTGAAAAGATTTCGAATATTTCAATAGCTTTGAGAAAATTTCAACGAATTTCATGGGATTTTACGTGATTTCCACAAATTTCAACTAATTCTAAATTAATTAACGGGCTTCACAGATTTCATGTAATTTCGTAACATTCCGGAAAATTTCAAAGGATTTTAGAGGATTAAAAAAATGTCCAAACACTTCCACGAATTTTAAGGGATTCCAAAGAATTTAAAGAATTTTGTAGGATATCGAAACATTTAATGGATTTTTACAATTTGCAAAGATATTATTTCAAGAGATTTGTAAGGAATACCAGAGTTTCAAGAGATTGAAAAATTTTCAGGCGAATTAAAATAATTTTGTAGGATTTCCAAAGACTTCTAGAGATTTTTAGACAAATTTGGAAAGTAAGTGTAATTAAATGAAATTTAAAAGGATTCCCAACGAATATTATTCAGTTATTTAAAAGCATTATTACTTATTTTAATTAATCTTTACGGATTCCCAAACACTTTACAAGAATTAAAGGTTTTTTTTTCATCTCCAAGGATTTCAAAGATTTCTAGGGATTCGAACTTTTTTTTCAGAACTTCAATAAATACGTTTAATATATTTATTCTCAAGGAATTTTGAATATGTACAGAACTTTAGGGGATAAACTAAAATAATTTCCTTTTAAAGGAATTTAGAATGGAGTTACAGGGATTTCTACAGATTTTTAATATTTTAATGGACTTAAATTAAATTTTAATCGATTTTTAAAATATCGAGGGAATTCTCTACTTTTCACATGAATTCGAAAAAAATGATAGGAAAATCATTATAGACCCTACTAATTTTCCAATAATACTGTGTTATAAGGGTAGTCTCTATAAAATCTATAAAATTCATGAGATCTTTACCAATCTCCTGCAACATTTTTCAGTCACATACCTGCAATAACAGTTGAACCCCGAAATAGCTCTCCCTTCTATAGCAATTCCGAGAACTGATGCCGCGCCGCGGATAGGTGTGAAAGGAGCTACGGGGAGTGTGCAGTGGTCACATAGGCATGAACAAACAAAAGCGTTTTTAGCCGAAGCGGCAGTCTATTAAGTTATTTCCCCACCAACTCCAGCCCCAAAACTGGCGCAATAGAAGGTTTTCACTGTATTTGAAATCCCAGGCTACCTTGCAATCTTATGCACCCAAAAAATCTGAGTAAACGCCTCATATCTCACCAACAAAATTCCAGGTAACTTTACGGCATCATTTTTGTCTTAAAACATTTTTCCCGATCCTTCAAATTTCTAAATTCAGGTCTACAAAAGTTTTCGATATTTTATTGAAATAATGAAAACTATTAAATTAACACTTAAAGCATCCGAACTAAAATTTCAGCGAAGGACCACGCACATTTCTTAAGGAAAAGTGGTTTCGGTTAATTTGGACAAATTCGAACATGAAAGTGGCGATATCTTCAAACTTGATAGAAACAGAGATGTACCAGGCTTTTTGAGGATCAGAATCTACTCTCGAATCAGAAATTCTACTCGCTATCAGTTATGGATAACTTTTCGAGTAGGAGAAGTTGAAAAAGATCAGAAGGAAATTGGAGACGAAGATATATTAGGATATTGTACCTGTAAAGCTGGGGTAAGAACTTTGGGTTGCTGCGCACATGTCGTGAGTATCTTGTGGTTACTCGGCTGGGTTCGGCATCAACAGCCTATAAAATATCCCAGTACAATGCTCCTCCGATACATCCAGGATGCCGGAAATAGGAATAATGATGAAGATTGTGCCGGAATAGAAGAATTTACGTTATGGTCTTAATAATCGCTAAATTGACTACAGTAGACTGAAATACAAGCAAATGTAAAACTTATGACAACTTCACGATCCGAAATCAGAAGCAAAATAATAAATTCACACGGTGAAATATGGGTCATGCTAATGCAAGCGGCAACGGTCAGCCGTCTTGACGTATTTCAGAGAAATGCAAACATGGTTCTGAAATATAACAAGCCCATGTTCACTCTAACTGCTTACTATTAACTTTAATTTACGGTAAAACTGAAATTAGAATGTAGAATTTCAGACTCTTTTCATTTGTGGCGCCGTAAAAAGGAGTTGCTGTTAAAAAAAAACCGATTTGACCTTGAGATGTTCCTTTGACCTTGACATGAAGGTCCTAAACACTAATAGTATTTCAGTTGAACAACAAGCATTAGATCAGGAATTTTACAATCAACGTTAATTTTTAGAAGAGCTAATACACGGTGATACTGGTTTCAGCGGACCTTATCTCGGAACCTGGGGGGTTTTGGGCTTTGTTTCTATGGAGACATTTGTTCAGGACGCTGAGATACAAAACACATAGCAAATTCAACCAACTTAACCGAAATCACTTTTCCTTAAGAAATGTGCGTGGTCCTTTAAATCTAAAGCTCAATATTCTACAATGTTAAATTCCCCCCGTTTTGAGGGATGCTGAATACTATCGCCTTTATTCAGAATTTTGAAAAATCGAAAAATTTCCCGATTGTTAGCCGCCTGAAAGTCTTATATAAGACGCTACCTTGGATCGGAACTTTGTCGTGGTCCAATCCATGAAATATGAACAGGTTCTTATGTCATTTTAAGGGAAATAAAGTCCCCGAAACCCCGGCGGCCTAGAGGTTAAAGAACGCTGCACCAAATCTACACGTTTTGGATGTCGGCCGAATCGGCTAATTTTAATTACCCTAATATTTTCGGTCGCGCACTTTTTCCCAGAAGGGGAAAGTAGACGAAAATAGGGGGTAGTCAAGGAAGTAAGGAGAAATGTGGAGAGGGGAAGTGAAATAAAACTTGGGAAGGGGCAGGGAAACAGGAGTGTTGAGCTTAGGGGGTGAGGGGAGGTGAAGCAAGGACAAATGAGGAGACGCATTAGGGGCGATGTGGGGTAGTAGGGTAGGGTACATTTTTAGTATGAAAGTAAGGGGGTATAAGCTGAGGGAAGTGGGAGAATAAGGGGAGGGTGAGTGGAGAAAGTGAGGAGTAATTAGGGAGGGGAAGTAGGGAAAATTATTGGAAATAAGGGAGAGTAGTGAGGGTAGTAAAATGAGGACTAGTAGGTGAGGGAAAATGGTGGCAGGGAAAGAAAAGTAGAAAGAGGAGTGTTTCCTAGGGAATTGAGTAGAGGGTGGAGATCGTAATATTGATATCTGACTGTTATTTCCTTCTTACTAAAAAGGAGAGTCAAAAACAATATTCACTCTAAGTGATAATAGAGTACCGGAAGAAATTTCCTGACTGCAGCAGGTCTATCTTGTCACATGAGATATTATAATCAATTAATTATTTGACTGAGGCTTTTTTAATCTCCATATATGTATATATCAACATCAATGACGTTTTTTTCAGTGAAGGAGGGGGAGGAGTACCGATAGTGAAATATGTGCAAATAAAATATAGCAAAGAGTAAAAATAATTTAATATTACAAACATACAGTAGGATAAGAGAACACGTAGTTGGCACTGTCACCAGTCGTTAGCACTTACTCTAATTTGCTTTAAACAATAGAAAAATGCCAATATTTAATGTGAAAAATATGATCATTTTACTATGGTTTCAAGCAAATCTGCAAAGGGATGACAAGGACTGGTGCGGGTTCCAATGTCTGGTCTCTTATCCTACTATTTAAAAAATGATTATTATTGAGGTTCATTTATTATTTGTCCATAACTAAAAAGTCAAAGCAAAACAGAAGATTTAGAAAAAAGCACAACTTCTAGCATTACTTGAAGAGAAGATATATATATGCAATAATCAATTGTTTGATTTGAAATAATTAATACAAAATGAATAAAAAGTTGCATATTTCAGAAAAAACGCAACTTTCTACAAATATTAAAAGAGAATATTATTAAAAATAATAATAAATTGTTGAAATAATTATGTTTCTTTAACTTATATCAATTGAGCGTGCGGTTTGCACAACGTCCACAGCGCTTGGATTCAGCCAGTCTAGTAGGCAAAAGAGAGGTTAACGAGTTGCAAATATTGTTACAAATAATAACAAATGAATAAACAATTATTTCTATTAAATTTAATTGATTAATGCCTCGCTCTTACTGAAGAGTAGGAGACGAACCGCCAAGAAATTGTAATGAAGACTAAAAACTCGTAATACACAATTTTTCACTTATGGATTTTTTTAGGACCCTAAACTTGCGAAAATATACTTTAAAAGAAGGATTTTTTATGGATACCAACCAATTTGGGGGCGATATCCATAAATATTTAAAGAAAAAATGGTAAAACTTTAGAATATCGGCTTTTTTAGTATGGTCATATGGCAGTGATTTCAGGCAGGTACGCAAAGTGCATTTCAGCCTGTTTATTTTTCATAAAAAAAGTGATAATATGGTCTGAAAATTCTCTTCCCCCACGTTTTCCATTTAGAATTCATCGATTGCAATTCTTTGTCGGTTATTTTAAAGGACTATACTGGAGAAGCCTATATTCTAAAGTTTTACCGAAAAAATTGGACCACCATAATAGACGCCCTGAAATTTAACGCTTTTAAATCCGAAGCGTTCAGAACTTAAAAATTTCAAGCTATCTTATCACAAGGTTCGACCTTTTCTTAATTTACCATTTTTGTCCAATTCAGAATAATTGTGAGCAATTCGCGTTGACGCGGAAAGTAAAGTACGTAAATAGTGAATAAAAATAATGCGCATCAACCGATCAGGATCTTTACCTGCATTTGATCACTTTACGCCGTTTTTCAAGTCACACATCTAGCAGCCCAGTAATCAGAAACTTTTACTGAATTTATATCTGAAAATGAATTTTTGTTATTAATCTGACGATTTATGTGTTTCAAATATTACACCTGCATAATAAAAGAACAAACTTATTTATGTTTGTTTTTCTAACCTATAAAATCTTCATTTCCTTTCTTTGTGAGATCAAAGATCTTCGGTGTGATTACGCATTGCGACTCGCACTCTTTACAAAATCCCCCGAAAAACTTATATAAATATCAAAATTTAAAGATAAAACACACCTATCTATGCCAAAGTTCTTTTTTGCTTACTTAAGTACAGTGTTTTCAATTCCTCATTTTCTAACCTGAAAATATATTGAAATATCAATGACAGTTCCACTTCCACTCGTTCCCAATAACATCTTATAAATTTGGCGCCAAATAAGCAAGAAAAGCCGGAATATATAAAAATGTTCGTAATGTGGAAAAGTTCATTAGTCCGGCGGATAGTGACTATTTTTTAAATGAATTGTGCAAATTGTATGATAAACAATTTCATTGTTGGCATAGTTTTTTCTTAAAATGTGAAAAGTGGTAGTAAAAATTAAAAAATGCAATTTGTTGATCTAACTATGCATGTTGCGAAAACATATTTCGGAAAAAAATTGTTCTCAAAAAGATCTACAAATTTTCAAAAGACCATTTTTAATAAGAAGCATAATTTTTTTAAACGTAAAAAGGCATTGAAAATTAAAAAATGATAATGTGCCCGCGAAGGTTAAAAAATATACTAAAAAATTGTCTAAAGAAGTTTTCGTCGCATAAATCATTCAACTTTTTTATAATTATGAACTTCCCTGACATTGAAACAATAATTTACTTATGGAATCAGAATATAATCGAAAAAGAAATCTCAGTTACATGAACTAGTGAAAGAAATAGTGAAAATTGAGAATAAATAGGCTATTCTCGATTAACCCGTTAATGACCAAAGCTATCAATTTTATAACATAAGTTTGACCGCAAAATTTGGCGGTTTTTGTATACAAAAATAGTGAAAAATGTTTGATTTTTTATTTTTATAATTTTTTTCAGACTTAAAACGCTTTAATATCTTAAAATTTCTTCAACCATCGGTGCACAAAATTCTTAAACTTTAACAAAAAATTTGTATATATATGTTTTTTCTTCCAAAATGTCGGACAAAATGCAAAAATGTTCCAAAAACTGTTTTTTTCCATCATCGTTGTTTTTCTCAAAAACTTGAAAGTTTAAAAGAAAGTTCCGTGGAATAAAAACGTCTTGAAATTAACCATAGAACACTAAAATTTTTTCAGATTTTTCAGAAAATCAAAACATTTTTCTAAAAAATCTGAAAAAATTTCACAGTGTTCCTAATTTAGCTCACCCAAAGACATAAGGAACAGTACTTTGAATCTATTTATTGCTTTGTTATACCCATAAATTTTGTGGTCAAACTCATGTTATAAAATTGATATCTTTGGTCGTTAATGGGTTCAGTTCAACCAAAAAGTACTTAAACATCCAGGTTCTCTTTTGTACATATTTCGAGCCCCCCCCCCCCCCCACCTCATTTGAGTCAAGAAAATATTCATATTATGCGTTTTTCAGAAAAATTTTCCTATTTAAAATAATAAAAAATCTTATTTTTCTCGAAAAGGACACAAAAGATGGATAGGAGTTGATTTTTTAATTTTCCCATCGTCCTGAAATCTATTACATTGTATCCTTTTCAGATATTTATATTGTTTAATTCAATAAGTTTTTCAAAAAATAGCATTTATTTCATTTTAATTCTAAAAACGTTTGTTTTTAGTTCACTGAATATATAAAGAAAGCACATGTTTCATGAGATTATTACGGTTCCTGAGCTTCAATGTAAAAAATGGTCTTCTGTCTGAAAGTAAATCTCATTTTTCTCGAAAAATATGCAAAATATGATCAGCAGTTCATAGTTAAAAATTTTTCAACTTCCTGAAATCTATAAAAATGTACCCTTACCAGATTTTATGTGCGTTGACAAAATTTTTCAAAAAATAACAAAAACCTATTAAAACGGGTAAAATAGTATTTAGTACAACAAACATCAAGATTTTATTTTTTAACCAGTTTTTTTTTTTTAGTTAAGTATTGATATTCAAACTGTTCCCCCTCCCTGAAATCTTTATACAATAAATATCTGGTAAGGGTACTATTTTATAGATTTGAGGAAGTTTAAAAAGTTTGAATGTTCATACTCAACTAACAGGGAAAGTACCCCAGGTGCCCCCCTCAACAGCACAAAAATAAGGTGACGCAGGTTGCTTATATGCATATATATGATCAAGTGTATTCAGGGGTAGTCACCCCCTAGGCCTACAATATCATTTTTGGAAAAATGCAAGAACACGTCAACTTACTTTTGTACTGTTGAGTAATATATATTTTTTCAGATTTTTCCTTTTCATTGCTTTGCTTGTAAGAAAACAAACTTTTTTGAAAATAAAATCTTCAGGTTCGTCAAACTACAAATGCTATTCTGGTCGATTTGATAGATTCTTTGCTGAAACCCATAAGATATACATCTGATAAGGGTACATTTTCAGAAGATTTCAGAAAGGGGAACAATGGTGTAACTACAACCGTGTAGGCCCCACCGCAGAAATGTTTAGGAGGCCCCTCTTATAGAATTGAAAAGCAAACAGCGTATAAGTGTAGCTGAAATAAATGTAAAAATATATATCTCACATAGTTCTTTGAATAATATATTGCAAATTATGTTTTATTTTAGACAATTTATATCATAAATTATACATAGTTCCGACTTAAAAAGTAGCAATGCACCGTTAAAAAATTATCTGCACGTTGCTATATTGCAATTCGTCTCGCTTTCTTGATGACAAGCTTATTAATAACAATTTCGATCAAGTTTGATTGTCAGTAGAGATAGATTTAAGAATCGACTTTGATGCATTCTATTCCGTAAATAGGATTTCATTATTTTTAATTTGCTGAACGTCTTTTCGCAAGTTGCTATACTGTAACATCCAGAGTTAAATAAATTCTTAAGGGATTAATTCTAAAAAAATCGCTTTCCATCAAGCTGTATTTAATGAGTAAAGTGCGAAAAACATCTTTTACTGTTGACGCCTCATTGAACCCGTTACTACTTAAAAATGGGATAAAGTTGATGAATTGCAAGGGGAATTCTTTTGTGAAATCCTTATGATATCGAATCTGTGATTTCACTGTAAACTATGTATTCACAATGTCTAATTAGACCTTAGACACCTTAAAGTGTGATTAAAGACATTGATTTTTAAAAATTCTTCAATAATAGCAAAATGCTTCTGACGCTTTGCTTTCCGTTTTTCTACAAAGACTGGTTCAATACCCCATTTTTCAGATATTTGTGTAGCTTCTTCCTTACACTTTTCATGCTCATGTCTGTACTTTTTCGAATGTTTCCTTGCAGTTTTTGAGATTTTATGTGCACGACTCAAATCTAAATTTTCTGTTTGAAGTAATTTTGATGAAACATTTACTTCGTTTAGTATATTGGAAAGCATTGTGCATATCATTATAAATTCAACCATCACTACATATTTTTAAATTATAGCTGCATCTAGGTGCATTAATCCATTAGGTTATGTTTCTTCACTAGCCAAGAATATTTTGGAATATATCAGATATGTAAAAAAAGTATCTTAAACAATTTTAAATAAAATTTTATTATTTGACAAGATATTTCACAATTTTAGCAAAATTTTTAACCAGTTTAGAAGATTGTTAGGACTGTTCAAACATTGGAAAAAATTTCAATAATAAATTAATTTTCAGAAATCTTTAAAAGTATTAAAATGTTTTTTATCTATTTAAAATTAAAAAATTCGGAAATATCTTTTAAACTAACTTGAATTAACCCTAAAATTCTTCAAATCTTCGAGATTTACCTTCTGGTCAGTTTGGAAATCTTATGTGATGTTTTAAAATCGTTTTAAGCATTTTCTTAAAATTGAACACCCAGTGGGCACAACATTTGGCGACGTCTTTACGACATCGTACGACAGCTTTACGACATGGACATAGGATGTCACTGGGCATTTTTTGAAATCCGTTGAATTACACTGAATTCTGTTGAAAACTATTAGGTTAAAAATTCGGAATTTAACATAATACTGAATAATTTCAGGTAGTAAATTTTGTTAAAAACGTCTTGTCAAAGTTTGAACAATTTTTATTCATGAGCATTCCATGCTCAATTTAAAAGAAATATGGAAGGAAAAAAAATATTGAATAAACATTGCCATAAAGCTTTTAGCAGAACTTACTATTCCTCATAATAATACAATATTAAGTTTAATTCGTGAAATGCAGTATTAAAAGACTTTTCAAAAAACAATTGTTTAAACAAATTATATTTGTTCAAATAATTAAATGATGGTTAATATATATTTCGAATTTCTGCAATTCTAATAAATAAATATTTTAAAATGCACAAGAATGTATAAAATTAAAATATAATTTTGCCACTGGCCGTAAGCCCCCCCTCCCCATGCGGGGTTTTGCGGTACGGAAGTTACGCCACTGAAGGGGAACAATTTTCAACTATGAATTGCTACTCCTTTTTCGCTCCAATTTCGAAAAATGAATTTTTGAATCAGTAAAAATCATATTTCTTCAATTTTAGAATTAAAAATAAACTTTACTTTAAAGCTCAAGAACCTTAATAATCTCATTGAACATAAAAACAAATGTTTCAGAAATAAAATGTTAAAGTTCGTTAAACTATGTGCTATTTCAGTCGATTTTTTTCTATATTTTTGGAAAAATATATTGAATTAAACAATATAAACATCTATAAAGAGTACAGTTTAGTAGATGCCAGGAACCTAAACGGTTTTGAACTACGAAAAACAATGCAAATGTTAATTAATAATCTTATGGAACATATTCTTTAGTTACTTAACTAAAACCATGTTGTTAAAAATAATATGTTGAAGTTCTTTAAATTAAATGCCATTTTAGTCGACTTTTTTATCATCTGTTAGGAAACATTTTGAATGGAAAAATTTAAAGATCTGGAAAGGATACAATTCAATAGACTGCAGGAAGCTGAACAATCTTTAACTATAAACTGATATTCATATTTTGCGTAGTTATCGAGAAAAATGAAATTTTGAATGATAAAAACTGAAAAAAATCTTTTTTTGTACGATTTTTTAAAACTTCTTGGCTCATAATAACTGGATACTTTTGGGTTGAACTTAATAGAGGCTAGTCATGATTTTCAACAAAATAATCAAACTTTCCACCAGCGCGCGGCGTAATTTCAAATAAAATAAGTCGTCCTACCAAACTTCCACCAAATGAGGATTTTTCAATAAAGAGAAAAAAAAGTTCATTTAAATGATTGAACTTCGAAGCCAAATGAATTTGCAACTCAAAAATGTAAATTTTCTTTAAAAACTTTATCTTACAGCCAAAAATAGATAAGTTCAACTTTTAGTACATAAATTTGTCTAATTGTCATATAAAATTTTACATTTCCCAATCAAAATGGCGATTTTTGTAACAGAAAAAAAATCCAAATTGTTGAACTTTAAAACAAAGACGAACTTTCTGTAAAACGGTTGAATTTTTAATCCGAAAATAAGAATTTTCAACAGAGGAAATTCCAAACTAAAAAGATTAGTTTTCTGTCAAAAAGAAAAAATTATTTTTTGACGAATTACGGAACAGTAGATATTTCAACAGAAAGATTTTATTTTAGAATCAAAAAACGCCGAAGACGAATTTTCAATCAAGAAGTGAACTTGGTAACAAAATAACAAAATCATCCTGAAAAAAGAATTAATCATCTACGAGAAAAAGGAACGCATCCTAAGAAATGGCGTTATTTTTAAATCACAATTTTATTTTAAGAGGATTTAATAGATAATAGAGACCACCCAAAAAATAACATTGTAAATTATTGGAAAGGTTCGTTATTAAGGTTAGAGAAAAATAATATTTACTTTGAAACACATATACTTTAAATTTTTCATAAGAAAAAAAAAAAATGAATAAAAAATAAAACTGTTCAAAATTTTCGCGCCCCATAAAAACATTAAAATTTCGGTACAGCGGAAACATGTTTCAACTCTCCCTAGAGGATCTTTAGTTGTACTGAATTGCAAAAAGGGCGCTTAAGGGCATGTGACACAGCTAAATACCTATATTACCGACCACAGTTTTTCAGTTCACTGAATGTTTTTTTGAACCTCAGAACTTTTTTTGTAAATAAA
>NC_046666.1:65486732-65512060 GCF_010883055.1 Belonocnema kinseyi | reverse complement strand
TAAAAAAATATATTTCAACAATCAATTCCAACGGCATCAGCTGGTAACGTTGTACACGAAAATACGAAACCTGGCGGCCACTAGACGAGGCTCTAGAGAGTTTGAATTTTCGTGTACAACGTTACCGGCTGATGCCGTTGGAATTGATTGTTTAAATATATTTTTTACCTCTTTTATTATTAAGCTTTGTACTTAAACGTAGTTTTCTTTCGACTCTTGCATATCTCAAAGTTTGAGATCGATATTTTATGTATAAAAAAAGTTCGAACGTTCAAAAAATGTTGAGGTTCAGAAAAAAGATGAAATAATTTTCAGTGAAGTTCCTACCAAAGTGCTGTACCTAAACGTACTTTATTGTACTCTAATACATTTCCCAAAGTTTCAGCTTGATACTTTATTTACAAAAAAAGTTGTTAAGTTAAAAAAAAACATTCAGTGAACTGAAAAACTGTGGTCGGTAATATAGGTATTTAGCTGTGTCACATGCCCTTAAACTAGAAAAGGAACATCCTAAAAGGAGCAACCACAATCTAACTGAGAAAAGCCCTATTCAATGGCGCGGTGCATTTCCAAAAACAAAAATATGAAGAAACTTATTAAAATTATACCAAAAATGAATTTTAACCTGCCTCTAAATCAAACTGGACATCAGTTCTGTGAAAACAATTATTTTAGGCCCATAAAACCTATTTCCGAAATTTGGTACTTCCGCCCATATGAAATGCGACCTTTTTTTTATTAGGACAGCCAACGAAATTTAATTTTAATTAGTCCCTTATTTTTTCCCTGCCCAATAATATTCCAAGACCAGAAACTGATTTTCACATATGAAAATTTGTATTATCCTGGACAGTTACTTAGAAATGCCACTTACGAATTCTCTCCGAAAAAGTAACATTCCGTAGCATACAGCCATCCTATTTTCTACCCACTAACAAACGCACGTAAATGGAACATTTGAGTGCTCAACTTTAAATATAAAACATACAAATGAAAACGCTCAGTATCTAATTGTTTTTAAAAAATCGCTCAAAAGGTAAGAATTCAAAATTGAATCTTTCTATATTTTGCACGTATAACCGCCTCGTTAAAATTTATAAACTACGCCTTATAATATACTCTGGACAGGGTAAGAAAAGGAGTTTTTAATTCAAGAAATACTGTGTATTGTATTTTTAATAATGGAAAATACTAGAAAAATGAGAATGGTCTCGTACGAGCATAAAAATCGATCATATCCTGAAAAATAAACGCGAAATAAATACAGCCAGGTCGAAGAACTGAAGTTAGTACGTCACGAATTAATTCATCTATTTTTTTATTATTTCTTTCTCATAAGAGAAGAATTTCTGGCAGTGCAAAAGAAGTTATCGACGAGTTGTTTAATCGACTTCCTCGATGGTGGGCCCGGATGCGCCACCGGCTCCTGGGGCAGCGCCACCAGCTCCGGGAGCTGCTCCACCAGGTGCTCCTGGGAAGCCTCCGGGCATTCCACCAGGCATACCGCCTCCTTGGTAAAGTTTGGTGACGATCGGGTTGCAGATGCCTTC
Organism: Belonocnema kinseyi; assembly: GCF_010883055.1. Taxonomy (NCBI): domain Eukaryota; kingdom Metazoa; phylum Arthropoda; class Insecta; order Hymenoptera; family Cynipidae; genus Belonocnema; species Belonocnema kinseyi. The sequence goes on along the minus strand of NC_046666.1, from coordinate 65,510,510 downwards.
GAGTTCTTTCTGCTTGTGCTCAAATTCTTCCTTATCTGCGAGTTGGTTGGCGTCGAGCCACTTGATAATGTCGTTGCATTTATCGAGGACGACCTGCTTGTCACTCGCGCTGAGCTTGTCCTTTAATTTCTCATCTTCGACGGTGCTCTTCATGTTGAAGCAGTACGACTCGAGGCCATTCTTGGCAGAGATGGTTTCCTTCTGCTTCTCATCTTCGCTTCTGAATTTCTCGGCTTCGTTCACCATCCTTTCAATGTCCTCCTTGCTCAGACGACCCTTGTCGTTGGTGATGGTGATCTTGTTCTCCTTACCAGTTGACTTGTCCACGGCAGAGACGTTCAGGATACCGTTGGCGTCAATGTCAAAGGTGACTTCGATTTGCGGAACTCCTCGTGGTGCGGGTGGGATTCCACTAAGCTCGAACTTTCCAAGAAGGTTGTTGTCCTTGGTCATCGCACGCTCTCCTTCATAGACCTGAGGAAAACAGAAAAATATTTAATTTAAGTTCATTAAAAGTTATTAACATAATTTATACAGGGAGCAGCAGAAATGGATCTTAAAAATTTCCTTACTTACAGCCCTGATAAGTTTTACCATTTGCAAACCTCAGACTCACTTCCGCGAACAAAAATAGTGTTGTCACAAAATTGAAAGAATTTATAAAATCGACAGAAATTGTTATTAATTTTTCTAAATATTGACCGAGGCTTCTAAGCAGACGAGAAAAAAATAATTCAGGTTGAAATTGTTTATTGAATGGTAGTTATTTAGAAGTAGATTTTTTTCCTTTCTCTTTAGAGAAAAGTTACAATTCTTATCCAAATGATGAAGGCCTCATTTTATTTTTCGAAGAATTCTCTAAATTTCGATTTGGGTTGATTTCAATTAAAAAAATTAATTTAGAAATCGTACAGTTTTTGTTATAAACAATCACAGTTCAAATTTTAATTAACACTGCCCTAATCTAATTCTAGAGAATCCTTCAAAAAATAAAATAAGGCCTTGATAATTAGGATTAAGTAAGAATTGTAAGCATTCTCTAAAGAGAATGTAAAAACCAGAACTGTTAAAAAAAATTTTGTTAACCTGAATTTTTTGTAAAGTACACTTAAAACTTCCGCCAATATTTAGAAAAATGAATAATAGATCTATTTTTTCGAATTTATAAAACATTTTAAATATTGGTGACTTCTGAGATTGATTGTATATAAAGCAAAAATTGTTAACCTTATACTATAGAAGTAATCAAACAAAATTTAATATTTATTTAAAATGTCATTATGCAGTTAATTATATTATAACCCAATAAGAAATGCTTTACTATTTTTTATTAAAATTGCAGTAGTTACCAATTTTATGATTTTATTAAACGAAGATACTGCTTCGTAGAAATGTTTTCTTTCCTTGAGTAACAAATTTGTTTAGGTTGAAAATTGAACTATTTTATTTATAACTCAGTAGTTAAATCTCTTTTCATTAAAAATTGATTTTTTTCAAAAACATTAAATTTTCGATGAAAATCAATCTGTGTGGTATGAAAATTCAAATCCTTGGTTGAAAATTAGTTAGTTTCCATTATTTACAGAAATATAAACTATTTTGTTAAATTTCGTGTTTTCTGGTAGAAAATTGATCAGCGTTGAGAATTTAGTTTTGGTAGAAAAATTGACCTTCTTGAAAATTCGTTTTTGTTCCTGTTAGTCATTTTTGCTAAAACTGAAATAACTTTGTTTAAAATTGAACTGTTTTAGAGAAAAATCACCTTGCTAGCTTGAAAATTCAACAATTTGGTACAAAGTTAAACTGAGTTTTACATTTTTTTTGTTTGAAAGACTTAAAATAATTCATTCTCTGTTATGGAAAAACAGAAGTTTTTAGTTAGGGAAGTATAATAAACAATTTAGCGACTTTCATCCAGCAAACTGTTTCTAAATTATTTTTTTCTAAATATTTACCTGAATCAACACGCCAGGTTGGTTATCGGCGTAAGTGGTGAAGGTCTGGGTCTGTTTGGTAGGAATGGTGGTGTTTCTCTTGATGAGAGCAGTCATGACACCTCCAGCGGTTTCGATACCGAGAGAAAGAGGAGTGACATCAAGAAGCAAAAGGTCTTGGACCTCTTCGGACTTGTCTCCATGAAGAATGGCCGCTTGGACGGCAGCTCCGTAAGCTACAGCCTCATCGGGGTTGATGGACTTGTTGAGCTCCTTTCCGTTGAAGAAGTCCTGAAGGAGCTTCTGGATCTTGGGGATACGGGTGGAGCCACCGACGAGAACGATGTCGTGGATCTGGGCCTTGTCCATCTTGGCATCCCGGAGGGATTTCTCCACTGGTTCGAGGGTTCCTCTGAAGAGGTCAGCGCACAGTTCTTCGAAACGAGCTCTGGTGATGGAAGTGTAGAAGTCGACTCCCTCGTAGAGAGAATCGATTTCGATGCTCGCTTGGGTGGAGGAAGAGAGAGTTCTCTTCGCGCGCTCGCAGGCGGTTCTCAACCGACGAAGAGCTCGCTTGTTGCTGGTAAGTTCTTTCTTGTACTTGCGCTTGAACTCCTGGACAAAGTGGTTGACCATGCGGTTGTCAAAGTCCTCTCCTCCAAGATGGGTGTCTCCGGCTGTTGACTTGACCTCAAAGATACCATCTTCGATGGTCAAGATGGAGACGTCGAAGGTGCCGCCGCCCAGATCGAAGATGAGAACATTGCGTTCACCGACTGCCTTCTTGTCAAGACCGTACGCGATGGCAGCGGCAGTGGGTTCGTTGATGATTCGCAAAACGTTCAGGGCGGAGATGGTTCCAGCATCCTTGGTTGCCTGACGCTGCGAGTCGTTGAAATAGGCGGGAACAGTGATCACAGCGTTGGTGACGGTCTTGCCGAGGTAAGCTTCAGCAGTTTCCTTCATCTTCACTAGGACCATCGAACTCACTTCTTCAGGGAAGAAGGTCTTCGTCTCTCCCTTGTACTGAACTTGTATCTTAGGTTTACCACCGTCACTAATGACTTCGAAAGGCCAATGTTTCATATCAGCCTGGACGGTAGCGTCCTCGAAACGACGACCAATCAGTCTCTTAGCATCTGTTGGGAAAAACAGAAACGAATTTGTAAGTAAATGCTGTACAGAGATTAAAATCATTTAGGCTTTAAAAAAGCATTATAAATTTGAAAATGGTAAAAATTGAAATAAAATTACACCAAAATTTAAATTAAATATGTAGTTCGAATTTTTTTAGCTTCGAAAATGTTAAAACCTTTATAACTATAAACTTTGTAACTTCTAAGGTACCCAAATTTCATTTTAAAAAGTGCAAATAATAATGAATTAATCTACGAACAATATCATAAATAAGGTTTAAAGTTTCCTAGCGAATGATATAGATATTCATGTAGCAATCAAATTGTGAGTCTGCGGAAAATATGTACTAAAAGCTTATGCAAAATATCAGCTCAAAAGAGTAAATACTTCGACATGGAATCTGTTTATTGTTAAAAGACTTCTTTCCATTTACTGTACTTTGAAGAAAATGTTTAAAAGCAATGAAGGTCTAGAAGTTTAATCCCAAAAACTAAATGCCAGTAATACAGTGAACGAGCCAACTAACACAAATTTGCTAGGTTTTAGCATTTGTGAATAAGAACGACGCATGAGAAGAACATTTTCAGGCCACATTATAATTTGCATATAATTTCCATATCATTGATTTACTTTTATGGTAAAAAGATGAACTGTTAAAAAAAAATTAGAAATAATTACGTTTTGAGTTAAAAAAATGTATGTAACAAAAATATAATTAATTTTCTACTAATGATATTAAATATTCAATTTTAATTTTACAAATGAAATAATTTTTCAACAAAGTAGATGCATTAAAAAAAAATAACAAGAGTATCACTTTCAACAATCTGGTTGTAATTTTGTACTAAAGGAAGATGAACAATTACTTCCCTAATTCCTAATCTAAAATTTGAAAGAGAACTTTTAAAATGTCACAAATTCTTAGTTGGAAAAGGGATTCTTTTAAATTCATTTGTTCCAAATCCAAATCATATTTCTTTAAAAGAATTCTCGTTCATTGCCGGTTTACGTTTGGTTTCCCAAATAAACAAATTAAACCACCTAAGCCTGACCAAACAAATTGCAGATCTGTTTAAGATCTTTTATTTATAATTAAATGTTCCCCGCAGATTCATATCTTGTACGTAACCTTCAAAAAATATCAATTCGCCAACTTTCAAAAGTGCAGTTTCTTGAGATTACGAATTCGCTGTTTAGCAGCATACTGGCCTTCATACCAGACATAAAAGCTACACTAATATCCAGTTGACTTCCATTCTGAAATGATGTCAACCAAAATCCCTTTTTCATGCTTTACTGGCTATCTATTTTTCAAATATAAATTAAAAGAGAAAGACAGTTGTTTTCGTATAGAAAATAAGTCCTGATTTAGAGTGTAACAAAAAAGTACTGTTATATCATTTTATACATATATATAATAGAAAATAAAGTGAGACTAACACTTGATATCACGACAATTAGGAGTTACCCTTATCCCATAAAGTTTCAGAGAAAAATATTTATTATTGTTAAGTGATAGAAACACATAAGAAACTTTTATGTCTTGCATGTCAAAGTGCAGTTATTAATTACTAGCACATTTTCCTTAAGGACATGTGATACTTAGTTTCCCCGGCTTTTTTCCACAAAAATGAAAATTTTTAAAAACAGAATTCGGAGATGCTATAAAATATCATAACCAACGTCCCCGGAGACTTTTTTTTAGGAAAAAAATTTATTTTACTTAATAAAAAATTGTATGCGTATGCATTATTTTGAGGTTACGTCGTTTTTCTTCTCTGCCTTTCCGATAATCTGGAAATTATTTATGAAATAAACTTTTTTGATTGCCTGCAAACAAGGTTAGTTCCGGGAGATTAGTTACTATGTTTATTTGTAAGTCCAAAGTTTTCGGCCAAAAATATTGTGTAGTTCGCTCGGATGAATTGTAACACACATAACCTCGAAATATACATGCACGCTGTTAGCAATATCAAAAATTTTGTTATTAAAAAAAAACCACAAAAAAAAAGTATATGGGGACGTCCTTTAGCATGTTCGCTATCATTTTCCAGATTTGAAGGCAAAATATTTATTATTCTAGAAAAAAGCCGGGGGAACCTGAAACTGGTAAAATCGACAATTTTCTAAGTGTCACATGCCTTTAACCCATTAAAAGTGATAAAAAACTGCATAGATCATAGGAATTAAGAAAATGCGACACTTGAAACACGCGGTCAATACTACCGATTTTATTTTTAGTTTCTTGCGATTTTTATTCTCAATTGTTCTCTAAAATATTCTGGATTCATAAAATGTGTCTACTAATCAAATTCATTTACTGTGCGCTTAAATGTTCTTGACACTTTTTTATTACGGGAAAAACATTTAGGAAACGAAATATCAAATTTGCACGTGGTTAATGCATCACATAACCTTCATTTTAATTTGAATTTTCTATTTTTCCTAATAATTTAATAAATCTTGTCTAAAAATACAAAGAAATTGACGAAAATCCGAACTGTTGTCTACAAATGCATAAATATTACAGAATCCATAAGCTCATCGAATAATAATAACCTGCAATATTCCACAGCTGCAAAAATAGCATGCAACTAGGAAAAATGTAAGTTTTCAGTTTCCGGAAGAATAAGAGGCGGACCATTGAAAATCAATTTCTTGTAAAAAGAAATAATTTATCGTTGAACCGATAAGACTATAAATTATGCTATTAATTATAAAATGATGAGTCACGCGATCGAATTTACGAATGGAAGCCAACCGCCATTTTTTCCTTCATTGAAGTACAGTGTGCCAAGTTCAATGGCGGCGACCACGAGGCACGAGGTCGAACAGAGAAACTGTTAAAATTGCCGCGGAGAAAAGAAAAATATAAGAAATAAAAAGATAGGAAAAATGAAATAATTACCAAAGATGGTGTTGTTGGGGTTCATCGCCACCTGGTTTTTGGCCGCATCTCCAATGAGACGCTCTGTGTCTGTGAAGGCAACATAACTAGGCGTGGTACGATTTCCTTGGTCGTTGGCGATGATTTCGACCTTTCCGTGTTGGAAAACTCCGACACAGGAGTAGGTCGTGCCAAGATCAATACCAACTGCGGGTGCTTTAGTAGCAGCCATTTCTCTACCTACAAAAGAAAGTCACGTTAAAGCCTCTAAAATTACACTTTTCCCCGAAATCCTAGAAGAAACTCCAGAATATTTAAGGAAATATTACTTATTTTTTGTCGGAATAATTTAAAATGGTGTAAAATTGAGTAGAATGAAAAATTAGATACGAGACGCACCTTTTTTGCTTTTTTAAATAGAAGAGATACAAACGAAGATGTTTATCCTACAACGATTCGCAACGTGAGTGACGAACGCGCAGCTCGGCCCCCTATATATAATTTTTTGAAACTGGAAGATGATTGGACGCGCAAAAGACCGCTGAAATCAAAAGAGAAATTGATTTGATCAATTTTTTTTTCGTGAAAAATATTTTTGAAATTTACAATAAAATTATTGTATTTTTGATGATAAATGATTTTTGGAGTGCCGAGTTTTTCATGTGAGAGTAAGAAATGTGTTTTACTGGAGTTTATGCGTGCGCACATGTCGTAAGGGATCAAGCGGGCGGAAGGAGAAAATGGGAGAAAATCGTCGGTGCTATTCTGGAATAGTCTAGAATATTTTGGAATCACAATACAATTTTGTTTACAGTCTTATTGTAGGTATGCATTGGTAATTTATTTATCAGACTAATATGAATTATAGAGGAAGATCTTTCAGGGAAACGAAACAACCATTTATGGCCTTGTTATTTAAATGTGAAATTGACACATAAATACATGTACATGCGCCTTTCTTGGCTATAGAGATGTCTTTATTCAGTCATTTTTTCCAAGTATATTTTCTTCCTGGAAAAAATCGCTCAAAATTTGAGAAAAGGAACGTTTTTTTACCAATTTTGTACATTCTATTTGTGTCATCCCCTCTTATTTTATCACTTATCTTCTTTATTCAAATTTTTTGAATTAAAAATTAAACTGAATGAAATAAAATTTGAAAAAGATTAAAAATTTAAGCGAAAAATTTTTGGATCTTCAAATTCATAGTCCTTCTAATCTTTAATTTTGAGATTAAATCCTTTAATTCGATTTTTAAAAACCTTCAAAAATACAAAAATAAATTTTGTCGCGTTCTCAAACGGACTTTTTAATTTTCAAGCGCGTAACAAAAATGTATTATTTTATACATTTGAAGTTTTCACTTTGATTATTAAAGGTTGAAAGGTCAATCATTAATGGCATGAATTGCTACATGGTGCTGCACATAAATATATTTGTGTACTTTGCGTGGAAAAGTATGAGGAAAATCAAGTGGGAGGCCAATATATGTCAGAACTACATGCAATGACAGCCTTTCGATGTGAATCATTTTGACACGTTGCATCTGACGTCTAACGAACTTTCCGCAGTGAATGAAATTAGTTTTACAAAAAAAAAAGAGAATTGGAATCCAATTATGACGATTTTTTATTTCTTGCAAATTGTTCATTTTAAAATAAAATAGAACTGAACAATTATTTAAAAAATTAACTTTTAAATAAAACTTATCTTGTTCTTTATGTTGATGATAAATAAAATATTCTCCTTTTTTGTTTATTACTAATAGAGAGAATAATAAAAAAATAAGTGAATGAAAGAAAGTAATAAATCGTATTCTATTATTATTTTTCAAATAATGAAATATACATTAAGCATAATGATTTTGAAAATTTCACATGAAAGAAGTTTCGTTTTGTATAGATCGAAGTTAATCATTTTTCGGCAGATATTATTTATAATAATTATTTGCAAAAAAAACTTTCAGACAACTGTAAATAAAAATATTTCTCATGATGACTTTTTGTAAGAACTTAATGAAATCTTTTTTAGAATTTTGTGAATTTATTGAGGACGGCAGTTTATCATCGAAAAGAGAAACAGTTTTGCTGTTAAAAATACTACGTGTCCTTAGAGATTGCACTTCAAGTCGAGGTTCTTTACTCAGAAAAATCTCATTGACGTTCAACGTACTTCGGTTTCTATATATGCGTTCGAAAGAAATCAGAATCGTTGTGAGGCGGGCATTTACAAGGATTTCTTGAAGGATAATAATTATACACATTAAAAAATTGATATTAATAATATTTAAATTACTTCAAAATAAATAATTTTCAAAATTTTTTAAATGCAGGATCAAACTTTAGAATCTCTAGGTTTCAAATATGTCATATTTATTCCATGCTAAAATTGATTTAGGAATGTAAGAAGTTTTTAAAAAATTACAAATATTTTAAAACTTTGAAAGAAATATTTTGTTGAAAATTCCTCTTCTTGTTTTGATAATTTATCCCTGCTTGATAAAAAATTGATATTTTTTAGTTTAAAATACAAGTTTTTTAGTTGAAAATAAATCTGTTTGGGTTGAAAATTCAAGTATTTTGTTGAAAATTCGTCTGCTTTGAATTAATCTAATTCTTTTTTATTTAAAATTAAAACCTTTTTTTAGTTAAGAAGTATTAACTATACAAAACTATTGCTGGTGTAGTTGATATTTCTCAACTAAAAAAGATTTTAATTTTTAATGAAAAAGAATAAGATTATTTCAAAGCAGACGAATTTTCAACCCAGACAGATTTATTTTCAACCAATTTCTTTTTGCAAATGTAACTATTTTATTCAAAATCCATGTGTTTTATTGCAAACTATTCTTGATTTAAAATGAAAATATATTTGTTGGTTGACATTTTAATTTTACATATCTGAAATCTTCAAACATTTATTTTTTTATTATCTTAAGAGTCTTTTGAAACTTATATTTACATAACCTTTTAATGAAATAAATCAAGTTAAATAATAAATAGTTAATCGAAAATTTTATTTTCTATTCAAAATGATTTTCCCCACCAAATCGAGTAACTACATCCGCGTTTATAGTGCGCGATCAATGATAGTAAGATTAAAAAATGTAATATAACCAAAGTTTAAGAAAAATATAAGAATGTTTTATATGATCTGTAAAAAGTAGACAAATAATCGTTTATTATAAAGTAATATATAGTCAGTTCAAGTTTCTATTTGGCACATTAAAAACAAAATAAAATCACAGTTGGAAAATATATTGTAATTTAAATTTTAAGACATTGCGTGTGTAGACAAAATTAAAATTTTCGTTCAGTTTTATACTTTTCTAATAAAGGTGTTATCGTGCATGACATGTAAATTACACAGTTGTAACGATTTGACCTTGATTTTTTATCTGCACTCTTTGCGCAGTGAAACTTTAAAAATCGATAACGCTTTTACAATCCAAATATGAAGGAATAAAAATTTCAATTTTGAGCCAGAATAATCTCAAAAAATAATTTTTAAAAAAGTGGGACATATCAATATATGTCCCGCGATCAACCTATGCATCTGTATTGGAATGCATGTACTGGAATTTAAACAATTAAGCCTGGGAATAAGAAGTCGAAATTTTAAATTTGAACCATTTTTAACCTAAAATAGTATACATAAAATAATTGCAATATCAATTTTTTTAATTTGAGCAATTTTAAGTTTAAAGACATCTAAATAAAATAATTACAACATCAATCAACTATTGTGTAAAAATAAACAATCTTTGAATTTCCCGTCAGACATCAGCGCCACTTTTTTCACTTTTCACCGTGTCACTTCGCCGGGTAACGGCGGTCATTTTCTTGCGTCCATGTTTAAGTAAACGTGTCGGTGCTGTGTTGGTTTTAATTTTAAAAGGCCAGAGCAGGCCCGATAATAGTATACGAAACCTGAACACAAATGGAGCTATTGATCAAAGGAAAACGAGACTTAACTACAATTGTTTGCTCTGCGTTTTAAAAAACGATTAGATGTTCAATTTTTCACCTAACCTCTCCGCTCATATATTTGTTGTAAAGTTGTGAATTATGGGATCTTTATCACTCGAAATAAGCTAAATTTCGAAAATGTTCACCAAAGAAACTTCCACAAGGATGCCTGCATTACGCTGGAGCTGTTGTTTGATTTTATTGTTGTTATTTATAATTGGTAACCTCGTACCAAATGTTGAATGTCTGGAAGTAATTTATGCAATTAATGCTGGAGGAGATGCCCATACTGACAGTTTCGGCATCCGTTATGCCAAAGATCCACTTTCTGGAAAAGTCGGCACTGGTTCCGATTATGGGAAGCAACTTCTTATTGGAAGAGCAAATCCTGGAGATCAAGTTCTTTATCAAACCGAGCGGTATCATCACAGTACTTTTGGCTATGATGTTCCAATTACTGATGATGGAGAATATGTTATGATACTTAAATTCAGCGAAGTTTATTTTAATTCACCGAATATGAAGGTGCGTACTTTCTGAACGTATTTTTTCGAATATTTTATATTTATTTTCTTTGAGTTGAAAAAAAACTGGATTTGCATCTAATTTATCAGAACCAAAGTACTTCCTGTGAATCATTCTTTTGCTGTTTATCAGTTCATCAGTAGTATAATCTTTAAAAAAATAAGTGGTCTGGCGATGCTTTCATAGAAACTTCGAATAAATAATCTTCCGTTCGCATCTAATACATTCCATTTGTAGCATAAATTTGGTTTGCAGAAATGCTTTTGATTTTGTATTCCTGTTTCTTCAATTGGTTCCTTTTATTAATTAAAATTTTGAAAGATTTCAAAGATGATAATATAATTTAAAAGGATCTTATCAAAGTATTACATTTTTCTGATCAGAAATTTACATGCATTTTTTGATGTGGTTTTTTCGTCCATTTTACATTTAATTTCGAACTTACATAAAAAAATTAAATTGATAACGGATTTTGAAGTTTAGAGACTGAATTAATTCGTTTCAGAGAGTAGTTGTAGGGAAAATATTTGCCATACACTCAGTGGTATAGTCATAAAAAATAAAGTCGCCTGGCGGTACTTTCATAGGAACTTTGACTTTGGATGCAAACTTAGAGAAAAGCTACAGACTCGGTACGTACCTTAGGAAATTGAATTCTTGACTCTTAGTCAAATATCTTGAAAATTTTTTAGTTACCAGAAAAATTATCAAAATTATTGCAAAGTTCCTGGAAATTTATGGTAGGTATTGTGAAGTCATTAATATTCATATGAATCAACAAATATTTAAAAAAAATTTGGAGTATATGTGATGCTCAAATATAAAGCATTCTGATTGACAGTTCCTCAACGAGCCAAAATTACGATATTAAAAAAATATATAATTTTGCAGATTCAAGATTTATAAATATTTGGTTTTTAATTTTGAGAGCAGAGTGAAGGAAAAACAAAATGAGCTTTACCTAGTTGTCATTGCCGAATATTCAAAAGTGTACTTTTTCATTTTTTAAATCTAGAAATCTAGAATCATTTTTTTCAGTAAGAGGGAGAAACGACTAAATAGGCTGTACCCTGTTGATATAATCATTTCTCAACAATCACTTTAACTTTAACCATGTTTTATGGCAAAATGTCATTTTTGTCTTTGCATATTTGTAACGTTAGCAACGTCGGCTGTTTGTAGGTGTCTGACTCAAACTCGGATATTCACTTGTCGATTTGCTGAAAACTATTACCTTCTCATCCTAATGAGAAGGTATTGGTTTTATGTAAAATTTCACTTTGTCGGTTTTCATAAAATCTCCACCTTTTGAGACCCTCTGAGTCAGAAAAAAACGATTTTTACGAAGGTGTTTGTCTGTCTGTATTCTGTAGGCACGATAACTTTAGAAAAACTCATCAGATTGGATTCTGCGGTGGCACGCTGGTTCATAAACCAGCTATTTTGGATGAAAATTCTAAAAGTGAGCGCATTTTCAAAATTTTTGAAACCACATTTTTTCAAGATTTAAAAATTCTATGTTCAGTTGTTCATAGTACTCAGAAACTCAAACAATTTATTCTTATGACTTTTTTTTGTAAAAAAAAAAATTATCAAAGTTGGAGCATTTTCAAAATTGAAAAAAAATTTTAAAAACTAAAATTAAAGTTTTAATCCAAACAACGCAAGATATGAAAAAAAATCAAAAGAAGAAAAACGTTGATTTTCGAAAGCGCTGCAAGATTACCATAAAAATTTTTGAATTTGGTCAAAAAGTTGAAAATTCAAAATTTGATGGTACCAAAAATAATAAAACATCCAAACTTCCATGTTTTTTTTTCAAACTGTGCAAGATACGAAAAAAGTGAATAAGCTAAAATTGCGAGCCCTTGAAAGATCTACAAATTTTTTATGAAACACTTTTCGATAGGACGCGTAGTTTTTATGTTTAGTCGTAAAAAACAACATTAAGAATAATAAAATAAAATTTTTTGGACTAACGACAGAAGCTACGAAAAAAAATGAGACAAAAAATTTTTATCCAAAAAAGAGCTACACATTTTTAATAATTATTTTTTATATGATGCACAGTTTTTGTTTTATGCGCAAAAAAAATAAAAAATTTAATTTTTTGACAAACAACGCAAGCTATGAAAAAAAGAAATAGACAAAAGTTACGCTTCCAAAAAATACCGAAAACTCATTGAAATTTTTCATGAATAATTTTTGATAGGGCACGTTGTTTTTGCTTTACTCGTAAAAAATAACGTTCAAAATACAAAAATTTAATTTTTTTGAAAAAACGACACAAGGTCGAACTAAAATTAACAGACAGAATTACAAATTTTAAAAAATAAATAAACACAAAGAAATAAGAATGAGTATGATTCAATTTTTATGCATATTATGAATTTTAATTATATAAATCTATTGAAATTATACACGTTTCAGTGCACCTTAGAATATAATTTAAAGCAAAATAAGAAGCAAATATTAAAATAATCATGATAAATACAATTTGCGCTTTATTTTGCTACACCTGAATAAGCAATCCTAGACAGAGTTACATAAAAAATGTATTATATTTGATATAAGTGTTGTCTATAATGTAGAAAAGTTGACATTTTAGATAAAAATCGAGTGCGAAGCACGAGATACGTGATGAGAATGTGTTCGTTAAAGCCAAACGAGCTTTAACAAAAGAGAGTTTACAATCACAAAATTACAGTTGTTGATCCGTTGACCTTTCATTTTAAAAGGTCTGTGCATGAATGCGGGAGAAATGCAAAGACCGAGCGCAGAGTACGAGAGCCATCAGTCGCGCTCTTTTAACGAAAGAGAATTCACAATCACAAAATTACAGTGGTGGATGTTTTGAGTCTTAATTTTAAAAGGTTTGCGCAAGAATGTGCGAAAATATAAAGACCGAGCGCGTAGCATGGGAAATAAATAATTGAGCGCGAAGCGATATAACCAACAGTCGCGCGCCGCAGGCGCGCTAAAACTGACGAGCGAAGCGAGCCACGCGCGAACAAGTTGTGTCCGCGAGGCGGGCAGATTTATTTAATTTTTTTTTTTTTGTTAATTACTGGAAAAATTGCGACGGTTTTTCTGGAAATATTTGAAATCAATTCATTCAACATTCCACAGTTTATTTTCTCTTCCTTTTTTTCTAAATTTGTCCTAATGTACAGAGTATATTTTAAGATATTCTTCTATATAGCAGCTCCTTGGTAAAGTAAAAGATTTTTTGCTTGTTTGGAAAACGAAAATTCATTTTTTTTTGCTAAAACTGCAAAATTTAATTTAACATTTGTAACAATTTGTTGTGTGGAAAGTGACTCATGTTTGATAAAATGGAGGGTATCAAGTATTTCAAAAATGCTAATTTCAAAGGAAAAAGTTTCATGTAAAATTTCTTGAAGCTTTTAATTTATTTTCTTTTTTTATGACATCCTAAAATTTTACTTTTGAAATAAAATCTTAAATGATTTTATTCATATTTTATATTAATATTTTCAAAATTAATATTTAAAAAGAAGGTTTTCGTCTAGAAAACAACGTATTTGAGTGGGAAATAATTCTGTGATTTGAGTATAGATTATATGCGCGTGTTGAAATAGATTACGTCCACAAAATCAATTTAGAACGCGGGAAAGGCCCACAAATATGATTCACTGTAGTTAGAAAATTCCCAATCATAATATAAGGACATTTAAAACTGATCAGGGAATGTCAGGAAAAACTAGACAGAGTCGGGGAATTTTAAATAAACTGAAATTAAAAGTAATCTTATTATTTCATTAAAAATTCAACAATTCTTTAATGAATAATTAGTATATTTTAAAAGAATCAAATCAATCCTTTCCTCGACCGTCAATGAACACATGAGTAAGAATTTTTTTTAGATCTTACGGTCTTTATTAAATTAAAAGAATAAAAACAAAATTTCTCGAAAGTTCGTTCGTATCAATGACATGATTGCTGGTATAGAAAATTGTTTAAAAAATGTAGAGTATGAAGATCAGAAACTTAGTATCAGAAAAACAGTTACTCAATTAATCTCAAACCATAATCGAAATAATAACTTCAAGAACCTTCAACAATTGTAACCTTGTTGAAAATTTTCAAAAGTTTAATAAAAATTTAGTTTTTGTAAATGCAGACAAAGGAAACATAACGGTAGCATGCTGATAATGATAATTACAATAAAACTGTGGAAAACATGATCAACAATGATAATTTTTATAAAATGATTAAAACTAGTCTGGTTCAAACAATAGAAGAAAAATGCAATGATATAGTTATTCGATGGGAGGAAAAAAGATTTAATAAATTAACAAATATCATATAAATTGAAAACAAGTAATAGTACTGTAGCTAAAACTTATTCTCTTCCAAAAGTGCACAATGCAAATTTTAAATAGAGATTGTGTCCACAATTGAATCTTCTACTTATAACTTAGCCAAATATATTTATAATGTTTTAAACCCGGTTTAATACAAATCTAACTAAATTAACGAAAAATGAATTTTTATTCGCGACTAGAACTGTTTTCAATAACATGGTTTTCTCTTTTAATGGAAAATATTATAAACAATTAAATGGCTGTACCTATGGGTTCACCATTGTCTGCTATAGTTGCAAATTTGGTTTAAGAAGGGAAACAAGAGCTTTGAAAAAATTGAATTTTAATCCTAATTTATATACAAGGTATGTGGATGATATTTTAACTATTGTTCCTACTGAAAAAATTGACGATTTCAATAAATATTTTTAAACAACTGAAGGTAAGTTAATTACCAATTGGTTTAAAAAAAGTTTCATGGTCTGGTACATATTTTAATTTTAATTCCTATCTTTCATATTGTCAAAAGGTCGGCCTAATACAAGGTTTAATTGATAGATGCATTAAATTGAGTGCTATTAGATTCAGGAAAAATAATTTTGATCAAATTAAAATTCATGAAATCTACAATGGTTTCAGTAAGAAAAATAACTGGGTTGACACGTACAAAAAATCGTAAATAAATTTTACGTTACCGTATGTTCAAGGACGCTCTGAAAGGTTGAGAAGATCGTTAATAAAATTTAACATAAATGTTTATTTTAGTAATCAAAACTCTTAAAAAATTTTACTTAATCAAAAAGATATTGATAGTGCCGAAAATTTGTCTGGAATTGTATATCGCATTAAATGTATTACAATTGTTGTGAAAAAGTTTATATTGGTGAAACAGGTAAATGATTGAAAACCAGAGTTTCAGAACATAAAAGAGATTGTAGGGTTGAAAATTTCAATACAAGTTTTTCACAACATTTTTGGAACTTGAACTATTATTTCGACTTTAACAATATTAAAATTCTTGCTAGAGAAAAAAATACATATAAAAGACTTATAATCGAATCCATTTTTATAAACAAATATCGCAATATTTTGATCAACTTACAGACAGAAATTATGAATATCAACAAAATATATCAGAGTATTATAAAAAAAAAACAAGTTAAAATTCCAGTTTGGCGCGATATCCTCATTTTCGGTGCTTTTAAATTACGCCTTTATTCTGTATTAATTAATATACCGCCTTAATGTATGTCTCTTGCCTACTTTTTATATGTTCGTCTTTCTACGTAACATGAAGATTTTGTTTGTTTCATCAATCAAGATGTGGTTTCTCAAAAAAAGCCTTTTCAATTTTTATGAGGCTTTTATATGATACGTTTCTTTTTATATTTTAATTCAATTTGGTGACACACATCAGTACTATTTTAAAAAATTGGCATGATGTTTAACTCCAAAATAGAATAATGTTCTCTTTCACAAGGAAACAAGCACATGCATTTTTATTTCTTTTCCTTTTTTAAAACAAAATTATAATTACATAGAAGAAACGATCGTTATTTATATATTACTTATTTCGATTCTCTGAAAAAGGCACACAGTGCTAGCCGAAATGTCAGAATATTGTTAAACAAACTTTCCCGTAATTTCGTTTTTATTCTTTTAATTTAATAACGACCGTAGGACCTACACAACATTTTTACTCATATTTTTTAATGAAGTCATTTATTTATTTTATTTTTTTTTTGAAAATTCAACTGTTATTCTGAAAATTGATCTTTTTGGGTTTTCAACCCAAACGGAACGGTTTGTTTGAAAATGATTATTTTTTTGTTAACTCAATGGCGAAAATCTGGACCCTTTTCACTTAAACTTACACAACATTTTCCATTCGTTATAATCGTTGTGTTCTTAATTTTCAAATTTGTCAACAGGTCTTTGACGTTGTCCTGAATGGGGATCACACAGTCGTAACAGATTTGGATATATTTGAAAGAGTTGGTCGTGGAATCGCTCACGATGAACATGTCCCTTTCACTGTACAGAAAGGAAAATTATATTACAACGATGAAGAGTCCGACATACTGGGTGGAAAAATACGAGTTGAATTTATAAAGGTAAAGTAATATCTATTTACGATATTGATTGTAAAACTGAAATAAATCTACAAAATTAATATTTTTTAGGGGTACCGAGATAATCCAAAGATAAATGCAATTGCTGTGATTAAAGGAAGCCTTGACGGTAAGAAAAGCAGTAAACACCTTTTTCGAATAATTACATATAATATTTACAGTATTGCATACCTCGAACTATTTTGCTACTTTTTTAAAGAAAAAATGACTGATTAGGGGACGTCCAAAATGTTGAATTTTCAATTTAAAACGATGAACTTTTAACAAAACAGCTGAATTTTCAACAAAAGATATGTATTATCAACAAATTATATACATTTCTCACAAAAGAGTTTTACTTTCAACCTGAAAATACCCATTTTCACTAAAAAAAGTAATAGTTGGTATTGAAACCAAATAATACTTTTTTTTTTTAAATAACAAAAAGTTGAACATAGCCAAAAAGACGAATTTTCAGCAAAATACTGGAATTCTCACTGTTGTTTCCTTTTTATTTAATTCTCTCTATTGATCCGAAAAGGAGATAGTTTGAGAATCTGATTTTGATTTTTTTATTTCATTTTGATCTCAAATAAAATAATAGTGGCTGAATTTTCAGCAAAAAAGATCAATTTTCAACCAAAAATTAATTAGGTAAAGTTTCAGTTCAAAAAAGTAATTTTCTACTAAATATTTTGAGAAATAGACGTGATGTTATTACAAATTTTATTGGATTAAAAAATATTATACTTTAATTGAAATTAAAAACAGTTATATTTAAGTCAACAAGACAAATTTCCAACAAAATACTTGAATACTGAACTGAAACAGAATAATTGTCAACCAAACAGTTGTATTTTTACCTAAAAACTTGTTTTTGTACCAAACAAGACAAATTGTGAACAAAATACATGAATTTTCGACATTTTCTCCCCTTTCTTACTTTTTTATGTAATTAATTGTCTCTAATGAGCTGAAAAGAAGATCGTTTGAAAATCTAAATTTGATTGATGAATTTTTTTAGTCTCCGATATTGTTGCATACAATTATTCATAAGAAAGCACATTTCATTTTGATTTCAAGTGAACAAATAGCTGAATTTTCAACTAAAAAAGATGAATTTTCAACCAAAAATCGAATTGGTAAAGTTTCAGTTTAAAAATCAATTTTAAAGTGAAAGTTGAAGTTTCTGTCCAAAAGCTGAATTATCAACAAATTCCATGACTTTTTAACTAAATGTTTTGAAAAATGGACGTGATGTTAGTACAAATTTTATTGGTTAAAAAAAGGAGATTTTAATTATAGTTTTAAAAAAAGTTGGATAAAAGCAACAACAAATTTCCAATTAATATATTTGGATCTTTAACTAAAACAGATAATTGTACAATCAAATAGTTGTACTTCTATTTAAAGAAGACGAATTTTCCACAAAATACTTTTTTTTCAAGGAAATAGTAAAATTGTCTACCAAATAGCTCAATTTTCGAGCCAAAAAGATAAATTTTCTACACGAAAGTTAAATTTTTAACCCAAAAATGTAAATTAAAAGTTAATTTTCAACATAAATCTATTAATTTACAACCCAACAGTTGCATTTTTAACAACAAAAAAATATTAAATTTCCACAGAAAGAGATACATTTTCGGACAAAAAGATGAATGCTCAATAGCATAGTCGAATTATCAATGAAAATTTTGAATTAATTCATGAATTTTCAAAAAAATAATTTAATTTTAACTAAATAATAACATTTAGAAAAATAAAAAGATTAATTATGAACCAAAAAGTGTAATATTACACAGACTGAAGAGTAACATTTGAAATGAACATTGAAGATCATATTTAATAATTTAACAATTTTATTAAATTTAATGTTTAAATAAAATATATTATTAATTTAATATATATTTAAATTATATTTTATATATTATTTTAAATTTAAGAATGAATTAAAAATATAAATTAAATTTTTTTTCAAATAAAAAATAAATTAAAAAAAAATTATTTTAAAGATTTTAAATATATTTTGCTTAATAACTTAAATATATTAATAAAAAATGTAAATGGCACTGTTTTGGCAATATTTTTTAAATTTTGTGACACTATTTATACTTTTTTTCATATCTGAAGTGAGTCCGAGGCCTCATTATTATAATAGTCTGAATTCAATAATATGAATGACACTAATGTCGTTGAGAGTAGGGTTTTATTCTGTTAATCGCAAGAAAAATTGAGAATTGTAGTAGAAAAATGTACAAATCCGAATAAAAATTATATTTTTTCAGACGTTCCTCAACTAGGGCCAATCCCTCAGGAGCCGGAAGAGTATCAAGGAATCCAGGATGATGAGGAACAATCCATTGTCCGCAGCAGACACACAAGTGGTCCTCGAACTCCAGATCCTTATTCCATAGACGATTCCTCAGTAATGTTACCTGTTTTTGTTGCGATAGGGGCATTCATCCCTCTCCTATTTTGTCTCTGTAAATTATAGGCAAAAGAGAGACTTTAAGGTACTGTGTACTTAAAAACATCGTACGCTTTAACGTTGGATGTTCATTTGTTTTAAGCAAACGACTGAATGGTACTTGAGTTGCAGCGACTTCGACTTTTTTTACGCTTTCATATTTTTTCACGTTGATCAAATACATGTAAAATATAAGAAAAATCACTCTCTAAAGATTTGTATATAATATTAAATAATATCATTAATTTAATTAAATAATAATTAACAGAGTCTTAGAATTTTCGTGTAATTATAATTGTATTGTCTAATCTTCTAAACTCCAAAGTAACGTTTGCCTATTTTATTATAAGATATGTGAGTCGGATTCGCTGTAAATTACGAGACAAGACTACAAGTTAGGTAACTTATTATTATAATAGATACCACTATTATTTATTACATTATTTATACACAGAAGATAATATTAAAATGGAAAGTGTGAACACGTGTGTTCGTGTTCGCCTCACACTAGAAGTTACGATTAATCTTATTAATTGTTTTATGTTTTATGCATTTTGAATACACGTTCGTTAAAGAAAATTGCGCACACTGAGTTTGCATGGGTTTAGGAATTTAAGATTTCATACCTGTTTCGAACGTAGGCCTTTTGTCCAAAAATGCAGATATTTCCTTAAGTATTTTGTCAAATGCCAAATCTGATTTATTCACAGTCATGAATAAAACTGTTTTATTATTGTAGACCTAGTCTCGATATCTTTTTATTTCAGTATTTTTGTCATTTCATATATTTCAATTTTTTATTGAATATTTTTAATCTATTCTCATCCAAGGTGGATCCAGACAAAATTTTCAAAGGGTAATTGTGTTCCCCTAGTGATTAAAAAAACTTTTTTAATTGCACAAAATGAGGCAATAAATTCCGCTTTTTTTTTATATTTGGGGCTGTGCCTAAATGGCGTAAATTCCGGACGGGGGTGATTTTTTTTAATACCTTTTTTTATTTAAAGATTTATAATTTTAGTTGAAAATTCAACTATTTTGTAGAAAAATTGTCTTGCTTTTATGAATTAATTTTTTTTAAATTGAAAATTAAACTATTTCATTTATAGTTAAAAGTGACCTTTTTAGGGCTAAAATTTCAAATATTTTGTTGAAAATTTGACTCTTTTGGTAGAAAATTATTCGTCTTGATTGAATCTTTAACTATTTGTTTAAAAATGTATACAATTTGTTGAAAATTCATCTTTTGTGGTAGGAAATAATTTTTTTGTTTAAAAATACAACAATTTGGTTGAAAATTAGTCTGCTCAGGTTGAAAATTAAAATCGTTGGTTGAAAGTTGAACTACTTTCTTAAAAACACATGTTTTGGTTAACCTTAATGATTTTAGTAGAAAATTGATCCTTTGGTTGAAATTGGAACTATACTTTCTTGGAAGTTTCCTTTTTTTAAATAAAAATTAATTTTTTTAATTTAAACTGAAAATTTGTCTTTGTTTATGGAAAATTAATTTTCTTGGTTAAAAATTAAACTATTTGGCTAAAAATTCAACTATTTGATTCAATATTTACGTCTTTTTTGACAATTTGTTTTGGGCTAAAAACTAATTTTTTAAACAACGAATTTAACGGTTTGTTTTAAAATGAAATTTTTTGTTGAAACTTCATATTTTGTGGTTGAAAATTCACCGATTTTGTATAGAAAAATCGTCTTTTTGTGTGGGAAATTGCAGTTTGGTAGAAAATGTAACTGTTATGCAGATAATTCATTTTTTTTAATAAAATTAATCCCGCTGTGTGGTAGTGTGGCCACACGGTATTTGAATTTCTTGGGAAGGGGGGAGGGTGACAAAATGCCACATTGGTTTAAAAGGGTATGAAGAGGGGGGTCCGAGACACGTGGTTTTTAATTAGGTGTTGACAAATAAATAGACAGCACGGCCAGAAAATTGGTTACTGCAAAAATAGTCCAAAAATATTACAATGAAAATAAATCATTTTTTACCCCAATAGTTTTTCTTAAATCTCAAAGAATTGTTCTTCACAAAAAAAAAGAAACAAACCAAAAACAAAATACATGAATTATCAATTAGAGGATTTCCATAAACCGCGTAGCATCAGGGACATGTACAGGCTTTGGTTAGCGTGACAGTAGTGGGGATATAGGAGAGAAGCCTGCGACAAAGATATTATAATATGTTTGCCTGCAAATCGCCGCACAAAAGGGAGCCGTGGAAAGGGAGTGAAGTTATAGACTAGCAGGCATTTTCACTTCATTGCCAGCAAATTTCACTTCGTCGCACGGGCGTAGTCAGGATTTTTTCAGGGTGGGGGGCTTCGGGTTTATGTATAGGCAAACAGTGGGGGAACTGCTTCGTCGAGTGCTGAGGGGAAAATAATGGCACCAAATGCATCATTAATTTTTGTAATATCCTTCTTATAAATAATTATTATTATCATTCATTTATTTCATTGAATACTTCTTAAAATTTCTTAACTAATTTTTTAATTACAGCTATATGGAAAAAATTAGTCTTTCTGAAGATATTAACAAAATGTGGCAAAAGGGCCCAAATCCCATGCATTTGATTCATTGTTTTCACCTCAACACTCAACGAAGTGAAGTTAGCTTGTGATTTATTTTATCTGGTGGTTAAGTGAAAATACCTATTAGAAAGAGAATGTCTACTCTTAAGAGAGAGAGAGAGAGAGAGAGAGAGAGTGAGAATCAGTTTTTTCTTTTCGCTCCCGTCTGAAAAGAAGTCACTTCAAAATTAATTTTTTGGCCCTCCGACCGGAAAGCGCAAATTCCCGGCCGCTCTGCGAAATGAAGTTGCTGCTTTCCGGCGTCGCACATTATTGGGGACGGAATGTTCAAAACCACATACAGGTTGCAAATCTTAACCAAATCAAACAAAATGTAGCCAGAAATGTTTGTAAATGAATTTCAAAGAGACTCGCGAAGCCATTTTTTAAAAATAATTTAAACAATTATTGCTAGACTTGCATTGTATTGCAAAACAACACAAACCCATAAACCCTGAACTGATAAATTCATAAACCCATAAATCCTAAAGCAATAAACCCTGAATCCATTCGAGTTAATAAAATAGTTACGAAGAAAAAAAATTAATAAATGAAAAAATCACAAAAAAATATAATTTAAGATCAGAAATATTTTTAAAAAATGTAATATAAAATACAAAAAACATTTACAGAATAAGTGACCAAATAGCAAAAATAAATTAACTATTAAATCCATAAATTTTTCAAATAATGTATCCGTTCAAACAGATGAATTCAAAACAACTTAATCAATACTAAGAACACATTTGTTTATATAAAATGAGATTTAAAAATAGTTCTCATTCAAAAATGAAATTTGTTATAAATAAAAAATTAATCTAGAAAAAATAATTTGTTCCAAGAAATTTTTTGCCAAACTAATAGCAATCTTAAAATTAGCGCACGAAAAAACCACTTGGTTAACATATGTTGTATTTGTATTACAGTGAAACTATTCAATAGCCCTCCCTTATATAGCCCTTCCGAGAATTAAGGCCGCGCCGCATGTAGATGTAACAGGAGCTGCGCGGGGTGCGCGGGATATGCGGTTGTTACTCAAGCGAGCACTCAAGCATGAACAAACAAAAGCGGAGCGGGCTATAATGAGTTAGTTCCCACCCATCGTCAGCCCCAAAATTTGCGCTATAGAAGAGTTTCACTGTATTATTCATTTTCTTCTAGGTGTTAAAAGCCTTATTAATATTTAATATAGATTATTCCAAATTAATTATTTAGTCATGTGGTTGTAATAAATTGTATTTTAAAAATAAAATATACTGCTTCAGACATATTTTTTCCAGTAGAATTAGATTTTAGAATTTATTTTGCAAAAAAATTTAAATTAGCAATAATATATTTAAGCAAATTGTTCAAACAAATTTATTTTGCAAAACTAATAGCAAATTTAAAATCAGCTATGCCTCAAACTCCTTAAATTCGATATGGTTTATCTAGTTCACGACCCGAAATCTTAAATTCACGAAAGGGTTATTCAATTAAGTTTAAAAAAACTTGATTTCGCCATATTTTGTTTTAAAAAAATGTTTAAATAAATTATTTTTAATTTTGTATGATTTGGTTAAGATTTGCGACCTGTAGGTGGTTTTAAACGAAATTATTGCTATATCCCCAATGTGCGCCGTCGAGTAAAAAAATAGTATACACACCTCGGCCAGTAAAAAAAGAGTCTCATACCACGCATGTTTATCAACCTCGACTTCGCCTCGGCCGACTATTACATGTGATCTGAGACATTTCGTATTTTACTGGCCTAGGTATGTAATACCATATTTTTAAATAAAAATTTGACTATGGGGCCATCCATATATCACGTGGACACTTTAGGGGGGGGGGGGG
>NC_046666.1:65478671-65486720 GCF_010883055.1 Belonocnema kinseyi | reverse complement strand
TGGCAAAATTCCACGCTTGTCCACGAAGGGGACCGGAGAGGTCGGGCTAGAATCCACGTGGACGCACATTTCCCTAAATCTGTTTAAAATATACTGAAGCGAGACAAAGGTATACTCTAGGTGTCTAGGTATACTTGAATTTTTATATTGTGCTCGAGCACAATATAATTTTCTATTTTTATTTCAATTATCATTTTTTTCTCACGATTTTTTCTTTGAAATTCAAATCATGTTTAAGCTCACGTTCCCAAGCTAATTCCAATTTTTTTCAGCCAATTCATCGCTTCTTTTGCACTCCTTGCTTTTGAAGACTAATAATGTCTGTATTATTTTTATAAAATATGCCCACGTGGACAAAGCACAGGGGGGGGGGGGGTGTCAAAAAGTGATGAAAAATTGTCCACGTGGTATATGGATGACCCCTATTCCATTTTTATTGATAATTGACATTTTCAGATTAAAATTCAAATATTTGGTTTACAATTTATTCAAGTTTTTGAAAATTCGTCTCTTACAGAAAATTAAGCTTCTTCGTTGAAAACTCAACTATTTGGTTATAAATGTGTATTTTGTTAAATTTGTCTTTTTTTTTAATTCACATTTTTTTATTTAAATTAAAAATATTGTCTTGGTTATAATATTACCTTGATTCATTCGAATTTAATTTGGCCACAGATCCAATCTTTACAATTTTTTAAGAATCTGAATTTCTTGTCAAATTATCAGTTTCGCAATCTTGCGTGTTTTTGGAATCTAGACTTTGGCAAATGCGCGAATCAATTTTGCATAAGAAATTGATATCGGGTTGATTAGAAATTTCCGTTCAATAATTCCAATGTCCAAATTTTTATCTGATCGAGTTCTCTTGGAATGATTTTCGAAAAGATAGAACACTTTTTCTTCACTAAACTAAAAATATATTTATTGCTCCATTAAATGCAAAATTAAGCATTTAGAACGATATTGCAATAAACTATTATGCAATAAAATTCTTAGGAATTCTTAAAATAAATTCGCAAATAATAATGGACGTGAAATTTAGGAAGCATTTTTTTAAATCGGATTACCATTACGTCATTCAAGATAATGTATTTTTTAAATGCAAAACATCTGCAAATGATTAAAATACCATTCTTGTATTATGGATTATCTAGTTATTATTAGGAAAATTTTTCATTCATATGTATTATCTTTTTGATTTGTTCTTTTTTTTTTATATACGAGACAATTTAGACGGAATTGTGATCAACAAAAAATGTGTACGTTGAAATACCTGAGTTCTTGTTTCAATAAGAGAAATTCAATATACTCGGTTTGTTTGTGGCACTTTATCTTCTCGCAAAGGAGAAAAGACAAAGCAAACATAAAAAAGTAAGAATGATTCAGAACCTTTTATCAAATTCTCAGTACTTTTATTTTATCACTGGATATGAAGACAATTGATATGAACTTAAATTGAAACTCTAAAAACCTCTCCACACACAAAGTACTGTGAGAAGTATACAACATTTTTTGCAATTTGTTATTTAAATTGATGAAATAAGGAATATAACTTATGGAAATATTTTTTTTTCAGCGATTTTATTTCTTTCGATTTTATTTTCATCTGTGTTGAATTGAAATCGCTGATTCCAGTCACAAATTCAACTAGCTATTATTTTAACTAGTTAATTAATGGAGAATTAGTGAATTAATGGAACAAAACATGATTGGTGACTTAGAGGTCTTAGATTAAAGATGCAGTGAAGCAAGGCTAATTTTATTCTAGTTCGCCTCTCTGCCTCTAATAAGTTCATAATTTATCAATATTTTACATTATTATCAATATTAAAATTTTTTAAATTATTATTAAACAAGCATCTTTATTTTTGAGAAATTATACGATATTGAAGAATCCATTTATCTCTCGAATTCGATTTTACCTGAGGAATGATAAATTGTACGTGTGATAAGCAAAAAGATAAAAAGTGACAAATCGAAAATGATAATTGGTCCAGTGCAGAGATCTCAAGATCTCCTCATATTGCAAAATTCGAAGTGCTTAAAATTAATTATAATAAATTTGTTTAAACACAAATTTTAAACGTTTTTAATTTAATTCTGCATAGGTGCCAATTAAAAGTTGTTGATTAGGAAATGTATCCTTGGTTTCACCATTAAACCAGATCAATAATGAATATTTCATAGAACCTTACGGCAAAGAAAAACTTTTCTTTTTCAGGGTGTTCAAACAAGTCGATTTATATCTGTAGGTATAGCGATAATTTGATTGAAATATTTTATCGACTAGTTGATCATGTAATGTCTGGTATACGTTAAGGAGAATGTATTAAAAAATATGTTGTAATAATAATATGTGAAGAATATTGATATAAAATCATTTTGATTGATTTTTAATTACAACAAAATATCTAAAAGTTATATATTGCTCCTATTCATTTTACAACCGAAATTAATTTTCGGTTTCTAATTATGATAAAAATGTTTTCGAGTGTACCTAGATTTATACCTGTACAGTGAAGAAGTATGTTAAACAATTGTTATCCGGCCAGAATGACGTGGAGGATTAAAAAAATCCTTAGAGTTCAATTTTTGCGCTATTTTCTCAGTTATATCTACGTCATTCTGGCCGGATAGAAACCATTTAAATTACTTTCTCCCTGTACCTAGATTTTTTAAATTTGTTACCTAATTTACACACCGAGAATGAATTTTGTTCTGAAATAAAGAGCAATACATCACGTTTAGATACTTTTTTGTAACTCAAAATCAATCAAAATTATTTTAATATCGACATTCTTAATATATTATTCTTCTAACATATTTATTTTTAAAATTTTCCTTAACGTATATCAGACATTTCACGGTCAAAGCGTCGAGAAAATTATTGTAACTCTAAGACAATAGTGAAAAAGTCGAGTTTTTTCGATATTTTGAAATTTCAAGGTCACTCAGGTAGGATAAAAATATTTAAATCATTTTTTGATGTGTAGGTACAAAGCTACTAGCTTTGAACTATTTTTTCTAATAATTTATATACCGAAAATTAATTTTATTGTCAAATAAAGAGCAATGTATTACATTTAAATATTTTCTTGTCACTAGGAAAATAGTGACAAAGTCGACTTTTTCGCTATGCAGGTATAAATCGAATTACTTTGAACTTTGTTTAATGAATAATTAAAATCTCAAATAAAACATTTTTGGTTTTCAAATTTGAAGAAGTGCTTCGTTTTTTTATTATTTATTTTTAGCTATATGAACGATGCGGAAACACAAGCAGTTTTTTATGAAACTTTAGGGGTGTGTTTTTCATTTCTATAAAAAAAATTTCGTCGATATTAGAATTTTGGGCAAATAACTTCTTTTTTTATACATCCTAATATAGAATCTCTTTTACATGGAATAAAAACATTTTAAATTTATAATTCTCAGGACGCGACAAGTCTTTAAAACAATTAAGTTAAGTTAAAATAAATTGGAAAAAAATGCAGAAAATTTTCTTTGATATCAGTGAAATAGGAGTAAATTCAGATGAATATAAGGAAAATTATAAGAACTCTATGAAATTTATAAAAATGCAAGTTGAATGAACAATAAAATCAAGTGAATTGGAAAAATTACAAATAGGAAAAATCACAGCATTCCGTAAGCTTAAATTATTAAATTATTTAAATTATTAAATTATTTAAATTTCTTAAAGTGTTTGGAAATCCTCTGACATTTTTTAATCTATTAAAAAATGCCTTGTAATTCTCTAAAATACCCTAAAATATTGCAAAACTTTTAACATTCCTTTAAATTATTGAAATCAATTGAAAATTCTTTGGAATCTTTTTAAATTCCCTAACATGTTGCAAATAATTAAAAATCTTTTGAAATACCATTATTTTTTAATGAACTCAATTAAAAATTCCATGGTAGCTTTTTAAATACTCTTAAAGATTTAAAGCCATTCCAAATCGTTCGAAATTCCTTGCAATTTCTTAAACTTCTTGAAACTTTTTAAAACTCTTGAAATATCCTTGGAATTTTGTTAATACCTCAAAATCATTAAAATGTTTTGGAATCTTTTCAAATTTTTTAAATGTAAGTTTCTGCGTGTACTCTTTTTTTCCAGCTTCCCCTATTTGTACCGAGAAAATCCGGCTATTTATAGTGCTCTTAATTTACATGGCTCCTAAAAATTCCTTGAATACACACACACACACACACACACACACACACACACACACATATATATATATATATATAATAGATATAGATATAAATATGACAAAATCTCGTGTAATTATATGAAATCTGATATTAAAAATAGTTTAAATGTTGAAAATGTTTCAAAAAGTACATTTTTGAAAATTTGGAATAAAAAATTTGAAGCTTTTTAAGAATATTAATTTAAAAATTTCAGAGGATATCTAAAAATTTCGTAGAAAATCAGGAAGATTTTAAGGCAATTTTTTCTGTTGGTAGAAATGTAATCTTTCTTGTTTAAAAGTACAACTGGTTAGTTGAATATTGATCTGGTTAGGTTGATAGTTCAATAACTTTGTTGAGAACTCGCTTTTATTATGAATGCAACTAATTTTGATTTGAAATCAAATCTGTTTTCAGTTGAAATATAAAAAATTAGATTTTTTGTGGAGAGTTTATTGCTTAAAATTCCATATAATTTACCTGAAAATAATGTTAAGTATGAAAGGTCACTAAAAAATAATGCAGCTACGAAGGCACATTGTCAAATTTGTGTTTCGTCAAAGTTTTATGTGGAAGAAAACAAAAAGGAACGTAATGAAAGTTTCGTTACGTTCCTTTTCGTTTTTTTTTATATAACATACGATTAACACATAATTTTGACATTGTGCCTTCGTAGGCACAAAGATTAAGCTTAGTTTTTAGCCAAATTATTTTAACATTATCGAAATAATTGGCAAATATCCAAAAATGTCCCTTAATTTCGTTCGAATCCCTGCTTGGTAGAGGCTATGTTGTACAAAGTTGTCTCCTTACGTGAAATTTTAGAATTTTTAGGTTAAAAAAGCAACTTATTGAAAATTAATATTCTTTAGCTGAGGATTTAACTGTTTTGTTGAAATTTAATAATTTTTAGTTTAAAATTCACCTTTTTGGTTTAAAATAAACGTTGGTGTCTTTCTTTTTAAGTAATGTTCTTGGCAGAAACTATTTTTCAGAAAATTCGTCTCCTTTGGCCAAATTTGCATTTATTTCGGTTAGAAGTACAACTGGTTGAAAATTAATATTTTTGGGTTGAGAATTCAACTTTTTGTTCAAAATTCGTCTTTCATTGGCAACATTTTCAACCCTTGTAGTTAAAAATGCAACTGTATAAAAATTAATATTTTACGGTAAAGGATTCAATTATTTTGTTGAAAATTCGTCGTTTAAGTTCAAAATTCAAGTTTTTATTTGAAGATAAACTCTTGTGTCTCTTTTTAAAGTGAATCTTAGAAAATAGAAAACTATTTAACGTAGAAACTATTCTATAGAAAATTGGTCTCTTTAATCAGAAATTCAACTTTTTGTTTGAAGATAAACTGCTTAAAAATTAATATTTTTGGGTTGAAGATTAAACTTTTTTGTTGAAAATTCAACATTGTGGTTGAAGATTAAACTTTTTTGTTGAAAATTCAACATTTTGGTTGAAGAACAACTTTTTTGTTGAAATTTTGATTTGAAGTATCTGAAATCTTCAAAAATCACGATTGATGATTCTAGCCTAGTTTGTATGAAATATCATAGGTATAACTTTAGACCACCCTAGGTCAAGTTGAATGATTGAGGGAATTAATAAAAAAATTGTTCCCGAGGCAGCAATGCAGGATTTGAAACTGTATGTGCGGCCTTGAATTGAAAGTTAATTGTCAGTGATGACTATACATCAAAGGCCTAGACGATCGAGTCACGTGATGCCATTTTATATGGGATGAATGAGTTTATTCCCATTAAGAATATGCAGCCCCTTATACGGAGATTTTATTGAATTAGGGACCACTGTTCTTTTGTAGTATAAGTATTATAGGATGTGAATATGCCTCCGTATCCGCAGCACATACATATAAATAAATTTCGCATTATCCTCGAGTCAAGATACATTTTTATAAAACCAGATTGTGGGACTTGAAGATAAGATTCTTAGATTAAAGTCATTTGAAAAATTTAATTCTTTATGAAAATGATATGAATGAGTAGTGTGGCCCAACAAAACAAAAGTTTCAAATTTCTTTGACGCCCCCGCGCCCTCATTTAGTTAAATTCTCAAAAAAAGGGAAAGCTTCTTTTTTTAAATATTAACAGGTGCAGCCCATCCCATGAAGTTTCTCAGAAGAATACCAAGGGGGGAAAACACATTTTTGTAAATTTCGTCTAAAACATAAACATTTATAATAAAAAGCATTTCATGACCTCATGAACAAGGAATGCGAATCCAACATTATTTTTTCTTTTCAACTGCCCTTGGAGCTCATGCCTCATGCAAGTGCGATAAGGATTTTTCGGAATTTTGGCCTTAATTATTTTTTTTCTGATTTTTGTTCATAGATACTCATGAACAAATAAATTACAACTTTTTGTGAATTTGCTAATTAATTTTTAATTGATTAAACATTCTTGTTCATTCGAACAATTTTATTTATATAGAATATCGCAAATGAAGGGTATTTTATTAATACTATGTTTATTTAATGAAGTTGGAGAGTGTAATTTACTATTTAAATTATTTCCTTATTATTTAAAGAATTTATTATTGCTAATAATCTCCTTGAACAATACTAGAAATTTCCAGGGTTTTTTCTGAAATATTCAACTTTTTCCAAGGTACATTCTAAGGAAATGTTAATACTGCCCGATGGACTATTTGCCTTCCTGACATGATGAAAAAAACGTCCTTAAACTCCTTAAAGTTATTATTTCCGAATGTGGGCCAGGAATTAGGCAGTCAATATTTCAGAGATGATTTGACAATATTTTTCGTAATAATTCAGGAAAGTTTTGACAGTAAATCTCTCTGAGCGAAAATATTTATATAAATAAACATATTATCTACTGTGTATTTTATTATTAATAATTGAATATTTAAAAAAAATCAACAATGCCGAAATCGATGTTTAGTACACTGTAAAAAAAGGTTGTGGAATTTTAGTACGCTAAACGTATGTAAAAAGTGGACTCACGCGCAGCGGCGTGAAATTAGTATAAAAATCTCTAAAATTGTACAAAAGTGTAAAATTCTCAACTGAACTGAAATTTAATATGTGACGTTAAACAAAACAACGGAAAGTGGAAAATTTCTCCAAAATATCAACCTAACCTCAAATACTTAAATCATTAAGATCATATTAAGAATATATTTATAATTACGCAAGCTTATATGGTATAAAATTTATAATTTAAAATCAGTCACTCGCATTTATGCTTTCGCCGAAAGTGAGCTATAAAGTTTGCAAACTAAAATGTACGTTCGCTCGTAAAACGCGAACAAACGAGCGAAAAAAAGCTCTATCGCGAAAATTATACAAATGTGGAATATTATACGGACGAATCTAAAATCACTATAAAGTAGAGAATTTTTCGTTAGAAAATAGAAATTTATGCGCATTCGGTAATTTTACCAGTCTGGGGAATTTTACTATGTACAAAGTAAGTCCTTTTTTTTACACACTCTGAAAGTAGTGATTTTCAACACGTCGTATGAATTCATGCAAACTCATAGAATTAAACCTGTAAGAGACGTCATTCTACACAACATGTTGAAATTTGCTTTCTATCCTGTAATTTTAATGCATCTAAAGTGACATTTTATATGTGTAAATTTACACTTTGAAGTGCAATTTTAAAACGTATTTTTTACAGTGTACTAGCGTTTTTCGTTTTAGCACTGCCCTTTTTTAATACTGTCCCTTAGAATATGCCCTGACTTTTTGTCCACTTTTTCACTTATCGTTTAATATCAATTTGCTTTCATAAATGAAAAAGCTTTTATTTTTTTGTGATTAAATTTTTTTTATAACAAACTATTTTGACACATTTATA
>NC_046666.1:65468353-65478571 GCF_010883055.1 Belonocnema kinseyi | reverse complement strand
AAAAACCCACAAATGTGAGAGCATTTTTTTCTACGATTTGAGTAGACACCCTGATGTTTTTTTTAGTGCATTAGGAAATGGGTATGGGAAATAGGTGTGGGTTTGTACAAGTGTACATTGCAAAGCTTTTTTTCAAATTGAAACTGTATATTGGTTTGCATCAAGTTTTCAGTTGTTTTTTCATAAATTATTTTTAGTTTAAAGATATTTTTCCAAATTACATTTTGGAATTTACATTAATTCAAGTTGTTCCCACGCGTTTGAAGTTTTGAAACCCGCATGCCACATTAATTTATTAATAAATTCTCGAGTGTGGGATTGATACATTTAATTCAATTTCATTCAATTTCTTTGCAGAAATTTCATCAGAATATCAAAATTTTTATCAGTGAAAAAATGCAACGACCAAAAATGAAGTATTTTAAAAAATTCTCTATTTTATAATTATTATAGAATCTCCTTAAAAACTAACGACTTGAGATTTATAGGGTTCGTCGATGGTAATTTATTTTTTCGTGGTGTCGACTGAGTGAAATTATAAATGCCCACTAATTTTGAAAAATGTTAAATATCTTCTTTTTGATTTTTTCACACTTTTTTCAATTGTTGAATTTTCGATTTACATCGCGCTACGCGCTTGGTCATTGTACTTCTCCCACATTTGTGCGCAGACATTCGTAATTTAAGGTCAAAGAATCGACAACTGTAATTTGGCAATTGTGAATTCTCTTTTGTTGAAACTCCTTTGCTTTTAACGAACACATTTTCATCAAATATCTCGTGCTTCGCACTCGATTTTCTCCAAGATTAGAACTTTTCTACATTATTTTCAACTCACTTATATCAAATTTATGTTATATCTAGTCTGGGGTTGCTTATTAAAATATTGCAAAAAAACTAAAATTTTATTTTTAATGATTACTTTAATATTCTTTTCTTACTTTGCATTAAATTTTATTCTTATTTACCCTGAAAAATGTAAATAATTCCAATAAATTCATATTATTATAATTCATAATATGCATTGGTATTGAAAAAAAAGTATTTTCATAGTCTTATATTATTAATTAAAAAAGTGTGTATCCTAATTAAAAAAAAATTAACATCTTATTGCAACTTGTCTCGTTTCTACATAAATTAAATTTTTTATTTTTAATCTTATTTTTTACGAATAAAAAAACCACGCGTCCTACCCAAAAATTATTCATGACAATTTTGGATGAGTTTTTGCTCTTTTTTAAATGAACAACTTTTATCTTACTAATTTTTAGTGCCTTATGTCGTTTGTCCAAAAATTTAATTTCTAATGTTTTCACGAATAAAATAAAATCTACGCGTCCTATTAAAAAATGACTGAAACAAAATTTGTAGATCTTTTTTGATTTCGTAATTTTTGTGGAATCGTAATATCTCATACCTTGCATATTTTGACCGCAAAATCGAATTTTTTATTATTTTTTGTGCAATAAAAATTTGAATTTTCAATTTCTTAAAAAAATTCAAACGGTTTTTCTTGTAGGGCTTCAAAATTCAAAGTTTTTCTTCGTCTGACTTTTTTTCATATCGTACGTTGTTTAGCTTGAAATTTTCATTTTCGTTTGTTTTTCGGAATTTTGTTAATACTATAACACCGATAAGTTTAGTTTTTGAAAAAAAGTTATGAGAATAAATTTTTTGTCTTTTCCGTACTACTAATAAACGTAAAAAGAATGTTTAAATATTAAAAAAGTAGTCTTAGAATTATGAAACTCTTTCGAAAGTTATCGTGCAACAAACAAAAAATCCACAGACACTAACCAACGAACGAGCAATCAGAGAGACGGACAGACACATTCGTAAAAACCTGTTTTTTGGATGCAAGGTGTCTCAAAATGTTGAAATTTGACAAAAGCGGGTTGGTTAAAATTATACACAAATCTAATATCTTCTCTTATGAGAATGTAATAATACAACAAAAATGTACTTCAATGAGATATGCCGATTTTATTTGAACAATTTTTGAATACAATCAATTTTGACGTAAATAAAGAAAAACATGGGCTCTTCGGGGGTTTCCGGCCAATTTTGGTAAAAATGATTTAAATTCTTTTACCTGCTCCAAATTTTACATTGTTGCTATTTATATAAACAGGAAAAATAGGACGTCCGGGATCTTTCATTTTCTAAGATATTTTTTTCTTGAAATGTCAAATATATTATTTTTTATTGCAAATTCATCTTTTAGGATGAAAATTCCATTCATTGATTAAAGGTTGAACAATTTTCTTAAAAATTAATTTTGGGGGGTTAAAGATTGACATTTTAGTAGCAAATTCATCTCTGACTGAAAATTGAACTACTTTGTCCAAACTAACTATTTTTGGGTTAAAATTCAACTGTTTTGTAGAAGATTCGTTTTTTTTGTTAACTTAAAATTGAACTATTTGATTAAAAATTAATTTCTTTGTTAAAACTTCATATTTTTGGGTTTAAAATTCAACTATTTTGTACACAAAATTCGTCTTTTTGTCTTGAAAATTCCACATTTTGGTAGGAAATTCAACTGTTTCTTAGAAAGCTGATTTTGTTCAAAATTGATGTATTTTTAACTTTGCCCATATTAGCTGATAAATTGAATTCTCCTTCCAAGTGGAGTTCTTCGAAGTCTAGTTAAGAAGACTTCGCTTGGTCCAAATGGGGCAATCTTTTGCCTCATTGTCTTGGTTTTGAAAGGTCTTCCTCTTAGGATCTGCAGTGTTGCACTACTCACTCCACTAAAATCGTTGTCGACTTACGGTTCACAATGTTAGCAATGAATGCGTCAGATAAATCGAAAGAGATTGGACAACCGAGTGGGGGCTAGCGGGCCAGGGTTCAAATCCCCCTATCAGCCGAGCCGGTATAGGTTTTAATCTGAGGATCAACCTCCTCGGCAGACTTGAAGAGATATAGCGTCATTGCATAATCAGACGCTGCTGGTGCTTATAAAAGCCGGCGTTGAATCGCCAGAGGCCTTAAAGCTTGTTGCGCCCAGTGAAGGTCTAGAAGTGAAAAAAGTTCGGTTGTGAAACAAAATTTCTTTCGATTTTTACATTTAAATAACAAATTTGCAAAAATGGTGCAGATTGTTGGAAAGTACGAACATGAGAAGAGCGAAGGTTTTGAAGAATATTTAAGGACAGTTTCTGGTGGCGAACAAGCCGATAAAGCTGCAACTTTTGCTAAAAGCAAGCCGGTCCTTGACGTCCAGGAATCCGGAGATGAATTTGTCATCACTGTCACCAATGAGGGAAAAAGCACTACTTCTACTTTCAAACTGGGTGTACCCTATGATGAAACCATGCCCCATGGAGTTACGATGAAGGTGAATTAAGTGATTATTTGACCTTCCTAAAACTATTAAATATGTGGCTATAAAATATTAAAAAATAAATTTAAGATATAATTGACATCATTGAAAAGTGTGGGGACGTTTTCATTCATATTTTTTTAAACTTCAAGCTTTAAAATTCCATCAAATTCCACGTTCAGTGAAAGGATTTCATCAGTTTTATTTTTAATCCTCTTGTGCTTATTTGATGTCGGAAATTTCTTTGCTTTCAAATTAATTTTAATGTAGAAATTAAAATAAAACGCATTTAGCCTTTTAGGGATTATAACAAAATTAGTATTTTTATTTACATGTGAAAAGTAATGTATTTTATCAAAAATAATTTTATACAGAATAAGCATTAAAAAGATTCACCATGAAAAAATAGATTTCCAAACTATCTCACTTTTCGGAAAATTAGAGTCAGAAATAGCTAAAAGAAAAAAGAGGGAGAATTTTTTTTTTGGTTATTCTTGTCTCTAATGAGCCGAAAAATAAGATAGTTTCGAAATCTGTTTTTTGATGGAGAATATTTTTCATAATTAATCTGCATAAAATTATTTCTGACAAAATAGATTACTTTCCAGTCTTGAAAGCAATTTTTAAATAAGGAAACTACTACTGAACTCATGATTCGTTCCGATCTGCAGTTTGCCTATGAATATTTTAAGATTTTTTAAAAATTGAGATCTAAATAAATTACCTAAATTTCTTAAAAGAAGTCTTTATTTCAGTTCTTGCAAATATTATGACTTTTAATATTAGCAATTTTAGAAATGCGTTAATTTCTGCAATTATTATTCTTTTCCTTTTTTTGAAAATATAATAATCTTCATACATTGGTTTAGAATCAAGGTCAAAAAAATTAGTATAATTATAAGCTTTTAAACTCTAAATCACTGGGCAGGCAATTAAAGGCATGGAAACATGAATGCTTCTGTGAATTTGAAAAGCCTTACTTTTGCCATTTTTGTAGTTAAGTTTCGAACTGAAACTAATTTTCGGTTTAAAATTTTTGTAATGAAAGCTCATTACTTGAATATTAATTTGCCGGCAGCTCTGGCAGTAGCACCTCACCCTCTTATCCGAAAGGTGGCGTGTTCGATTCTTGTTGTTTGCCCTTTTTTATTTTAGTTTTTTTGAATTTAAATGTTTGTATACTTTTTTTACTTCAATAGTCTTCGAAAATTATGCGAATAATATTTTTTTAATATCCTCTTTCAGGGAAAAAATGATTTTTTTTAAACTCTATCATGTTTTTCGCAAATAAATTTATTTTCTATGAATATTAATGTTTCCATCATGTTTACCAATTATATTTAAAATTAGATTTACGCTCGAGGTTTTTTAAGCGAAAAAAGGTTAGTTGGAAAATAAAAACTGTATAATACAGTATTGACTTGGAGGAAAGTTTTTTATTTCCCAATTAACCTTTTTTCGTTTAAAAAACCTCGAGCGTAATTCTGCCCAAACGCAATATGAATACAGTCTGTATTCATTCGCGTACCTTCTGAAGCGAAAATTCCTCAATGCAACAACAACAAAAATGTAAAAAACTCATTTTCGTGTAAATTTCTAATTTAAATACAATTCGTAACTATTGTAAAAAAAAACACTTAGAGAAAATAAATTATTTGCGAAAAATATCAAGTTTAATATTCAGTTGTTCCGTCAATGAAGGCACTATGAAAATTAATATTAGCATACTTTAAAAAAATTATTGCAGGCAGTTGTATTGATAAACATTTAATAAATAAAAAATCAAATAAAAAAATATATAGGCAGCGAGAGTCAAACACGCAACGTTTCGGCTATGAAGCCGAAATACTTCTCTACAAGTTACCGGCTGATTTAAAGTATATTTTTCTAAGTTCATATAGCTTGTGGTCATCTTTTTATATGAACTTAAGTTTTCTACAAAAATCACTCTTTCGCAAAATTATTTGCGAAAGAGTTATTATTTCCGGAAATTCGCGAGTTTTAAAAACCCACTTCCTATTCGAATTTGGATACTTTCTTTAACCTCAATGTTTGGTACAATTTTAAAGAATTTTTAAGCCAATAAAACGCGTTTTCCACAAAATGGCACTTAGATAAATAAATTTTTTACTCTTTATTTCAATTTATGCTCAAATTTTTAATCTTGAAATTTCGAGTTAGGTTAACAAATCCTTGCGTATACGTATACGATTGGAACCAGACATAATAAATCATCGTTAAAGCATTAAATCCATTCTATTTCACGTAATATTTATAATACAATAATTCTCCATTCTAAAAGAACTTAAATAAAAACTTAAAAAGCAATTAAATCTGCATCTTTTCAAAAAATAATTATAATAGCAGAATATATGAATAATCTTTCCTAATACAAAAATATCTGAAAAAGGAAATGAACTAATAAATAAATTTTTCATTTTTCAGAGTGTAACGACAAGAGATGGCGACACATTCACCACTGAAACCGAACTTCCCGGAGGAAACAAATCTGTCCGCGTCTACGAATTCCTGGACGATGGTATCACAGTTGTAAGTATAACAATGAAAAAAGAATTCTCTTTTAATTAAATCATTAAAAAACTAATTTCCACGATTTTCATTCTTTCAAATTCTAACTTTTAAATTCCTTTTTTCTTTTTCCAGCACTTATCCGATAGCAAAACTGGAGCCAAGGCCACGCGCTACTACAAAAGATTCTAAATAATTAGGTTTTTAGGCAAAATTCAATGTTACAACTATTATGGAATAAAATGTTTATAACTAAAAAGCAACGTTGTCTCTTCTCAGAAAAAATAAGAAGCGAGTTTCTTCCGGAATCGGCTTTTTTAACCATCGGGAGCTCAGAATTCATATAATCAAGCCTTATATTTTACACTTTAATGACTATGACTATTTTTATGATTTCCGAAACGAAGTTACAAATGACATAAACTACAGAATTATGGAAATTTAACGATTTCCTGATTCGAAATTTTCAGCAGAGTCGTAACTGGTAAAAAATGTCGATTCAGACTCGTTCCATCCGTTTTTTCTGCGTTTTCACCCTTCATTTCGAAACTTCTATTGCAGAAAGATAAACCGTCCTTTTAAAAAATATACTTTTAATTTATTCTTTATTTTATTTATTAAACCGTTCTTAAAGTAAAATATGAAAATTGCGATCGTCATGCGAATAGAAGTAACACCATCGTCTCTTTTTTATAAACTTAATTTTTTATACTGTCGTATTTATTTAATAATCAAGTATCATATTAAATCATGAAGATGTACATATAGACGGTCGTACAAGGAAGTCAATGACGATTTCGTTGGTTCGAGAATAGAAATAAGTAGATAGAAATTTAGTTAGCTGCTTATTCTGATTGTAGGCCCCACAGTCCCTATGGAAATGTTTTAAAGCGACAAGAAATTTCATTGATTTCCGTCAACTTGAAAAGTATTTAGGGGAGTTTAAGGTAAATGAGAAGAATTTCGGTGAAATTCATCAAAAGTCAAGGTGAATTTTAAAAAGTTCGAATAAAATGAAAACAATGTAAACATATGAAAAAAAATCGCAGAATTAAAAGAATGAAAGAATTTCAAGAGAATTCCAAAGACATTAAAAGAATTTAGGGAAATTTAGGAAGAATTAAGTCTGAATCCCAAAAAATAATTAAAAGTCTTCAAAATAAAGTATTTAAAAATTGCAAACTTTTGCATTTGAACAATTTTAAATTCAGAGCCATTAAGATTTCACAATTTAATATTTCAAAACCAAAGCATCTGAAATTTTAGAAATTTTACTTGTTATTACATAATGAGATTATAATTTAACATTGAAGCTAATTAAATCATTTTTGATAAAATCAAAGATTTGAATTATATTAACAGAACTTTCAAACTAAATAGTAATTTTAAATGTGAAACATTAAAAATTTTTAAAATGCTACTCCAGAATCTTGAAACTTAAATGAAGACGAACTTACCCAAAACTGAAAAAATGTATAGTCACAAAAAATTGTGATCTTCAAACTTTTTTACGCTCAAACCCTGTGAAATTTCAATTATTTGAAGTAAATTTGAACCACTTAAAAACTAATAATTTTTTAATTGCTAATTATACTTTCAAAAATTTCACCACTTAAATTTTAGTTGCAAAATTAAAATCTATGAAAGGGAAAAATTTAACATTCAGCGTGCAATATGTAAATTCAGAACTCTAAAACTGTAACCACTTAAAATTTCCAAAATTATTCATTTGTTGCTGCATCAATTTCAGTTACGTATTTTAATTCTTATCTTTTTTATTTTAAACGTAGTTTTTAATTTCAAATCTCCCTTTAGAATTTTTAGTCACTCTTTAAATTTTCCAAACAAATATTTTTCAATTTGAAATGATTTCTCGGTTTAGATCTTCAGCTAAAAATCGGAAAATTTTAAGATATTACATTGGAAATTAAAATAAATAATACATAACAAGATTTCTGTAATATGATTCTGTATTTGAAATTGTAGTAATTTATTTATAAATTCTTGAGTATGAATTTGATGAAGTTAATTCACCCTGATTAAATTTCTTTAGAAAAATGTGATTTATATTTTCATGGAGTCTATCCGGGTAGAAATTTAGCTCGGGGGCTGGCCATTCTACGGCACGAGAGCCCGGCTTTAAGCCGGGAGCTGGCTTGGGAGCCCGTCTTTAAGTCGGTAGCATGACCAGGAGCTGGCCGGGGAGCCTAACCGTGGCCCGGACGGGATTAATTGGCCCTTTACTAGATTTAAATGATTCGGGTTTCAATTGTATGAAGAGCATCTGTCACTGAATTAGGGGATAAATTTGGTCCTTTTTACTGCATAATTGGAGCATATTAATATATGAAATTCCACGCGCCCAGCACACAGACAACATTAACTATTTTCACGTAGTCGTTAAGAGACAGAAAAAGTATTTAAAAAATAAATATTAACGGATTGCGAGTATTTTGAATGAAAATATTAATAGTCCTGTTTAAAATAAATACATATATTACATTTTTAAACATTATATTACAAATAAAATTTCTAATGCTATGGAGATATCGAACGTACATATCTACCTAAATCTTACGCCTAGCAGTCGGGAGTGCTGACCACTGCGCTAAACCGACAAGTTGAGACTCGGTGAAAAAGCCATCCTCATACGCTACAGTTCAGAAAAGTTAAAGTACCAAATTTTAAGTTCTCTTTTTCTAATTATTTATTATTATGCGCCGTTATATAAATGTATAATACACGAATTTTTAACAGAAATATCAATAAAATACTTTATGTATAAATAATTTAAATCGATTACAATGACAGGAAATGTAATTTTTTATAAACATTAAAAATTTTTAACGACGGAAATCAGAAATTTGATCGTGAATGTTGACAATTTCTTAATAATAAAATTTCTTTTATCTTTCGTGTAAGGTTTGGTTTTTAGGTGATTTCTACTCT
Source organism: Belonocnema kinseyi (assembly GCF_010883055.1). Classification (NCBI taxonomy): domain Eukaryota; kingdom Metazoa; phylum Arthropoda; class Insecta; order Hymenoptera; family Cynipidae; genus Belonocnema; species Belonocnema kinseyi. Next base: position 65,469,765 of record NC_046666.1, on the reverse strand, counting down.
TTTACAACGTTTAAGATTGATATGAAATGTAAATTTTTTCTGAACATTTGCAATTTTTCATAAAGATGGAACTTATAATTTTTCTTTTAAAAAAATTTAAATCATATATTTTTCAGAAATTTTGAAATTTGCATAAGCTAATTTTAAAATCACGCCAAAAAACTCGTGGTTCGAGGCTTTTGTCGTTTGGTTTTTATAATGTATATTAGGTATTACATTTCTTAAAATTTATTATTAATCGTTTACAAAAGTTCAAAAAATTATAAATTTAGTATCTGTATGTTTTTTGCCATCATTAATTTATAGTTTTATTAAAGTCTCTATTTGAAAATGATTACTATACATTTATCACGATTCCAGATTTGTGTAAACATCCATTTCTTAATGAAATCAGACAAAATAATTAAGTTATAAGCAAAGTTTAACCATTTTATTATTACTACTTAGCGCTCAGCCAGCTACCGTCTGTGCATTCGATCCTAAGATTTGCTCGATCAGAGCCCAGTCAGCCCCCGACTGGGCTGTCTAGCCCGGCCAGTCCCCGACCAGAAACCTTGTTGTATTTGGGCTAAACCGGGCTATTTACACACAGGTACTTGTGATTAAAATTAGAAATGCCCACTGATATTGAAAAATATGAAATATTATCTTGTTCCTTTTTTATATACTTTTTTCACTTTTTCTCTAGAATGGTTTTTTCTTTAACGAAAATTTAACTATTAAATTTTTATTTGAAAATTAATCTTTTTAGTTTAAAAATTCAAATATTTAGTTAAATGTAAATGTGCTTTCTTAAACCGTTAGAAAATTTATGTTCTTAAGTGAAAATTCAAATATTTGGTTAAAAATGTATGTATTTTGTTAAAAAGTGGTCTTTTTGGTAAAAAAAATCTTCTGGTTGAATATGGAACTATTTAGTAAAGAATGTATGTATTTTTTTTTAGAAATCGTCTTTTTCAGTAGAAAATTCAACTGTTTTGTAGAAAACTGATTTGGTTCAAAATTGATGTATTTTTAATTTTGCCTAGATTAGCTGATGAATTGAATTCTCATTCCAAGTGAAGTTCTTCGAAGCCTAGTTAAGAAGACTTCGCTTGGTCCAAATGGGACAATTTTTTAGCCTCATTGTCTTGGTTTTGAAAGGTTAAGACTCTTGGGATCTGCAGTGTTGAACTGCTCACTCCACTAAAATCGTTCTCGACTCACGGTTCACAATGTTAGCAATGAATGCGTCAGATAAATCGAAAGAGATTGGACACCCGAGTGGGGGCTAGCGGGTAAAAGTTCAAATCCCCCTATCAGCCGAGCCGATATACTAGGCAGTCTGATAAGTACCTGAAAATTCTCAGAGATGGCATTAGTATTCACTAATGTGAACCATTTTCGTCGAGCTTGATCCTTCAAATGACGCC
>NC_046666.1:65460328-65468253 GCF_010883055.1 Belonocnema kinseyi | reverse complement strand
CATGGCATAATATTCGTGGACTATCTTGAAAAAGGTAAAACCATAACCGGAGCATACTATTCATCATTATTGGACGGATTGAAAATCGAAATCGCCGAAAAAAAACCGCATTTGAAGAAGAAAACACCGCTTTATCATCACGACAATGCGCCTGTTCATCCGTGCTTAGTTGCACAAGCAAAATTGCATGAAAACGGCTTCGAATTGGTTCCTCAGCCGCCGTATTCACCAGACCTGGCCCCCAGCGACTATTACTTGTTCCCTAACTTGAAGAGAGGGCTCACCGTTAAACGTTTTTACCCAAATGAGGAGCTCATAGCTGAAACTGAGGCGTATTTTGGAGACCTTCCGATCGAGTACTTTTCGGACGGTATCAAAAAGTTAGAAAATCGTTGGACTCGCTGTATCGACCTAAAAGGAGAGTATGTTGAAAAATAAAACCGACTTTGGCCAAAAAAACGTCTCCGTTTTTCATTTTTCAGGGACTTATCAGACTGCCTAGTAGGCTTTAATCTGAGGATCAACCTCCTCGGCAGACTTCAAGAGACATAGTGTCATTGCACAATCAAGCGCTGCTGGAGCTTATAAAAGACGGAGTTAAATCGCCAGAGGCCTTAAAGCTTATTGCGCCCAGTGAAGGTCTGGAAGTGAAAAAAGTTCGGTTGTGAAACAAATTTTTTTCGATTTTTATATTTAAATAACAAATTTGCAAAAATGGTGCAGATTGTTGGAAACTACAAACATGAGAAGAGCGAAGGTTTTGATGAATATTTGAGGACAGTTTCTGGTGGCAAACAAGCCGATAAAGCTGCAACTTTTGCCAAAAGTAAGCCGGTCCTTGACGTCCAGGAATCCAGTGATGAATTTGCCATCACTGTCACCAATGAGGGAAAAAGCACTACTTCTACTTTTAAACTTGGTATACCCTATGATGAAACCATGCCCCATGGAGTTACGATGAAATTGAATTAAGTGATTGTTTGATCTTCCTAAAACTATTAAATATGTGGCTAGAAAATATAAAAAATTAAATTTTAAGATATAATTTACATAATTCAAAAGTATGGGGACGTCTTCATTCAAATTTTTTTAAACTTCAAGCTTTAAAATGCCATCAAAAGGATTTCATCAGTTTTAATCATCTTAATCCTCTTGTGCTTATTTGATGTCGAAAATTTCTTTGCTTTCAAATTAATTTTAATGTAGAAATTAAAATAAAACGCATTTAGCTTTTTAGGGATTACAGTGAAACTCTTCTATAGCGCCGATTTTGGGGATGACGGTGGGTGGGAACTAATTCATTATAGCCCGTTCCGCTTTTGTTTGTTCACGCTTCAGTGCACGTCTGAGTGACAACCGCAGACCCCGCGACCCAGCGCAGCTCCTGTTATACCTACCTGTGTCGCGGTGTCAATTCTCGGTAGGGTTATAGAAGGGAGGGCTATTGAAGAGTTTCACTGTATAACAAAATTAGTATTTTTATTTAAATGTGAAAAGTAATGTATTTTATCAGGAATAATTTTATACAGAATAAGCATTAAAAAGATTTACTATTAAAAAATAGAATTCCAAACTATCTCACTTTTTGGAAAATTAGAGACAAAAGTAACCAAAAGAAAAAAATAGGGAGAATTTTTCTGTTGGTTATTCTTGTCTAATGAACCGAAAAGTGCGATAGTTTCGAATTCTGTTTTTTGATGGAGAATATTTTTCATAATTATTCTGCATAAAATTATTTCTGACAAAACAGATTACTTTTCAGTCTTGAAAGCAATTTTTAAATAAAGAAACTACCACTCGGCCATTCCAAAATAAGATAACCCAAACTGTTAAAATAAAAATGTTAAAAATAGCAATATTTAACAATTCAGATATTTAATATATTTCCATTACTTGTAGAACAGAAATTTTTTTTTTCAAAATATTTGTTTTTAGGTTATTTTTGAGCAACGTTTGTTCAGGGCATCAAGTGACCCAAGGTACCTATGATTTTTATGGTATTTTTGTGAACTTGTCTTAACTAGTAAAAGTACTGGATTATTAATGTAAAACTTTCAATGAAATATACAATTATTTTCTACTTATTCATATAGAATACAGAAAAATTGTTTGGTTCACAATTCCTTTTTTATAAACTTCTCAGATTCGGTATGAGTGGTCCCATCCGTTACCAAAATAATAGAAAAGTTTCTTTTCTTTTCTTCAGTATGTACTAAAAGATAAAAAAATTGAGTTTTAAAGTTAGTTTGAGATAATATCTAATATAGTTAATTTAAAAATGTTTATAATACTTGGAGAATATGAGAAAAGTGGTAACGGATGGGACATAGGAGGGTGATAACGGATTGGACATTTGGCATTTCAAAGCCTTTCGTCTGACCATTACCCTAATGATGGCGCTTAAGAGATTCTAAATTTGCATTGTGAATTCTGCAGAAGAGAAGCGAAAAAATTTCGAAATTCAACCCTTTCGTAGTTAAAGTTTTTTATAAATGTTTAAGAATTTCAATGACAGGGATATTCTTAACTAGTATAATTCGGTCAGATTCTACTTACAGGATTCAAGGAACATCGTACGTAGTAAAGTAAATATACTATTCCTAATAAGTTCATCTATTTGCATAGGGATTGAAACCTATATAAGAGTACATTTTAAGTTTACGAATGCCATAAATCTGTTAGTGAGGTGATACAAACTATCTAATTTCTTTTTGAACTCAATGAAGTTGTGAAATTATTATTGTTCGTTGTTCTGACCTTATTTCATCCATATTTTGGTAAGTTATAAACACATTTATGATACTGTGATTTACATTAATGTAAACATTTTATCATATAATTTTCTGACTAGACTATTTCACTGAAATTTAAAATATAATTTGCGGACTTTTTTCATGTAATGGCGTCAGTTCCTAAAAAAGAGCAAATGGCCAAATCCGCCAAAGATCATTATCTTCTTGCGAAAAAATGTTGTGAAAACAACCGTTTTTGTGTACCGACTGAAGATACCTTAGAGAATCAAAAATTCATTTATGCGAGGTGGAATCATGTTTCAAAAGTGCAAGTGATACTCAAAGAGTGCAAGACTGTCTTAGGCACTCCATCTTTTCAAAAAATTTGACAATTATCGTTTTGTTGTTGGGCAAACTTCGAAGTCTACGCTGCATGAACTCACAATTTCCCTTGCGGACCCGAAGTGTATTTTCAGCACCTTACAACACATATACGTTTAAAATACAGCGATGTGTACTCCGAAAGTGATTTTGAAGATTAAATAAAAAAGTAGTGGGACATTAGTATTAATTTTATAGATATAGATGTTGATAAGAATGTACGTATGATAAACGTTTTAACCCTTAGTTTTTGGCAATCAAATTTATTTTTCCATTGATTTAAAACTTTGATAACTTATTTAAATCCTACTCCTTTCAATTCTTAGTTCATATTGAAGATATATTATCTGTAAAGCCTCCAAACTAACTTCCTGATCGTACATGTCCCATCCGTTACCTTGCTATGTCCCATCCGTTACCTAAAAGAAGAATTTTATCCAAAATTCTAATTCACATATTTTCGAACTTGACATATATAAAAAGAAAACTTCAGCAGACAAATCCATTACATAAAAAATTGGTTTTATAACTATTCTCAATTCGCAGAGTTCTGATTGAAAGGAAAAGTAAGTCTGGAAGTGAGTCCCGTACGAGTCCCATCCATTACCCTCTTTTTCGTTTTATAACATGAAAATTATCCACTTTAATAATTTTTTAGAATCTGGAAAATTACAAGTTCATGCATCTTTGTACAGATAGCGTAGCTTAAATAAGATATAGTTGTTTTAAACGAGGATTTTTCAAGTTTTTATGCGTGCAAATGTCCCATCCGTTACTTTGGAATGGCCGTACTAATCTCATGATTTGTTCCAATCTGCAGGGTTTGCCTATGAATATTTTAAGATTTTTTAAAATTGAGATCTAAATAATTTACCTAAAGTCCTTAAAAGAAGTCTTTCTATTTAAATTCTTGAAAATATAATGAATCTTAATATTAGCAATTTTAGAAATGCATTAATTTCTTCGATTATTATTCTTTTCCTTTTTGAAAAATAAAAAAATCTTAATAGATTGGTTCAGCATCAAGTTCAGAAAAATTAGTATGATTATAAGTTTTTAAACTCTAAATCACTGGACTAGCAATTAAAGCCATGAAAACATGAAGGCTTCTGTGAATTTGAAAAGCCTTACTTTTGCCATTTTTCCTAACATTTGTCAATCAAAGTAGAGAATGTCAACTTTAGTTTCGGTTCGTAATTTTTGTTCAGCAAATAAATTTATTTTCTATAAATATTAATGTTTCCATCATGTTTACCAATTATATTTAAAATTAGATTTACGCTCGAGGTTTTTTAAACGAAAGAAGGTTATTTGGAAAATAAAAACTGTATAATACAGTATTGACATGGAGGAAAGTTTTTTATTTTCCAATTAACCTTTTTTCGTTTAAAAAACCTCGAGCGTAATTCTGCCCAAACGCAATATGAATACAGTCTGTATTCATTTGCGTACCTTCTGAAGAGAAAATTCCTCAATGCAACAACAACAACAAGAATGTAAACAACTTATTTTCGTGTAAATTTCTAATTTAAATACAATTCGTAACCATTGGGAAAAAAAAACATTTATAGAAAATAAATTTTTTGCGAAAAATATCAAGTTTAATAATCAGTTTTCCGTCAATGAAGGCATCATGAAAATTATTATTAGGACACTTTTAAAAGAGTATTGTAGGCAATTGTTTTGATAAACATTTAATAAATAAAAAATCAAATAAAAAAAGTATATAGGCAGCGAGAGTTAAACAAGCAACGTTTTAAAAATCCACTTCCTATTCGAATTTGGATATTTTCTCTAACCTAAATGTTTGGTACAATTTTAAAGAATGTGAAACCAATAAAAGGTGTTTTCCACAAAATGGCACTTACGACAAATAAATTCTTTACTCTTTATTTCAATTTATGCTCAAATTTTTAATCTTGAAATTTCGATTTAGGTTTCTAACAATTCCTTGCTATGCACAAAAATTTGCAGTTACGTCCACTATTTTCATTCTTTCAAAATATAACTTTTAAATTCCTTTTTTCTTTTTTCAGCCTTATCCGATAGCAAAACTGGAGCCAAAAGTCACGCGCTACTACAAAAGAGTCTAAATAATTAGGTTCTTAGGCAAAATTCAATGTTACATTATGGAATAAAATGTTTATAAATGCAAAGCCACTTTTTCTCTTCTTAGAAAAAAAGAAGGAGCGAGTGTCTTCCGGAATCGGCTTTTTTAACCATCGGGTGCTCAGAATTCATATAATGAAGCCTTATATTTTACGCTTTCATGACCATGACTATTTTTATGATTTCCGAAACGAAGTTACAAATGACATAAACTACAGAATTATGGAAATTTAACGATTTCCTGATTCGAAATTTTCAGCAGAGTCGTAACTGGTAAAAAATGTCGATTCAGACTCGTTCCATCCGTTTTTTCTGCGTTTTCACCCTTCATTTCGAAACTTCTATTGCAGAAAGATAAACCGTCCTTTTAGAACATATACTTTAAATTTATTCTTTATTTTATTTATTACATCGTTCTTAAAGTAAAATATGAAAATTGCGATCATCACGCGAATAGAAGTAACACTATCGTCTCTTTTTAATCAACTTTATTTTTGATACTGTCGTATTTATTTAATAATAAAGTATCAGATTAAATCATCAAGATCTACATATAGACGGTCGTATAAGGAAGTCAGTGACGATTTCGTTGGTTTCTACTCAACTTTCGAATAGGAACAAACAAAATAAATAGGTTTACAATGTACGATGAATAATTACGAATTATATAAAGCACATATAAAATTAAAAAATATAAAAAATGTTTACCTTCTCTCGAGGATAATAGATCCGTTGAAAAATCGATATATGAATTAAATCGAGAATCGAAGTAAGTAGATAGAAATCTAGTTAGCTGCATATTCTGATTGTAGGCCCCACAGTCCCTATGGGATAAAATATAGGGGCCAAAGAATACTTGTTCACGCTCAGAGGGTAACGAACTCAGGATAAATTCATAATATTTTTAATCAATTCAAGATAAATTTAAGTTAATCGGAAAAAAATGTTTTAAATCAAAAAGAAATTTCATTGATTTCCGTCAACTTGGAAAGTATTTAGGGGAGTTTAAGGTAAATGAGAAGAATTTCGGTGAAATTCATCAAAAGTCAAGGTGCATTTTAAAAAGTTCAAAGGACATTAAAAGAATTTAGGGAAATTGAGGAAGAATTCAGTCTGAATTACAAAAAATAATTTCAAATCTCTTAAAATGTTGATTAACCTGCTAATTTATAACGAAGAAAGTAACTAATGACTACAATCCAATTTAAAAGAATTAAAATGAATTTGAAATAAATTCAAAAATCCAAAAAATTCCGTTGATTTCAGTTAGACGTGAGAGAATTTAATGGGATTTAAGGGAAATGAGAAGAAATCGATGACATTCGTTAAAAATTAAGCTGTATTAAAAAAAGGAACCAACTAAATTGAAAACAATTTTAAAAAATGCATTCAAATAAGTAAATTTGAAATGAATTTAGAAAAATTAAAAGGGCAATAGAAAGAGTTTGATGAAATGCTTACGAATTTAAGATGAGTTTAAAAAACTTCAAGATAAATTAAACAAAAACTTTTTTAAAATCCACTAACTTGAGTGAAATTGAGTGAATTTAAAAGAATTTAACAGAATTCAGAGCAAATTCCAAATTAATTGCTGTTATGATCATTTTAATTTGTTGCGAATTGGAATCACTCGCGATATTTTTAAATGAATAAAAGCACGAACAAGAACTTGTATGGTTAATACATATATTTCAAGCAATATAAATAAAGATGTACACATAAAAGTAAAAATATATAAATGGACTGTATAATTTGTAAAGTTCTACGAAGCGAAATATAAGTGGAATTTTGAAAGGAGACAAGTTCAGTACAGCGACGAAAATATGAATGACAGACTGTCGATGACGAAGCAAAGAGAAGGGTGGGAAAATTGGGAAATTTGGTAATCTGGGAGAATTGATGACGTCGAGGGTCTTGTTTGGTCGAGGAAGTGCAAGGTAGGAGGCGTAGGCGTGGGATAAAATCATGGAAAAAAGTAGAGGAAACTGGCGATGAGGCCCTTGTAATGGGTCTTTCCAAACCTAGGTATTCGTTTAACAGCTTCAAATACATAATAAATTTCTAAAAATTAAGTTTTTTGGCAAAGTAGAAGGGCTATACAATTTTACTACGGTATGTTCGAAGATTTTAATGGTTATGACTAAATTTCCCTTGCAAGGCCATTCTTGCATTTGTTAATGAATAGAGCGATGAGAGATAGTAAATTGACAAAGGTATAAAAGGTAATGGTAGAAAGTTTCGAGACATGCCTAAATTCTAGAAGAGAAGATTAAAAAACAAAATATGAATTTACTAGCGAAAGTGAATTTAAAAAGGATATAATATTGACAGAAAACATATAAAACAAAATAACTTTAGGTTTTGTGACTCAACATGCCAGCCCCTTTGACCGAACACGTTCAACAACAAAATACATTTATGGATATCTGAAATAAAAATACACAAGCATATCGATGGGGCGGTAGTTAAAAAATATTAAGGTATAGACATATCACAAAGCAAGTTAAATTTAAATTTATTCTAAGGCAGAATCACTGTGAGGCTGTCTCTACTGCTTCCTGAGCTCCAGAAAAAGGTTCGATAGGAAGAGGACAGAGTTTCTTAATACTAGGCAGTCTGATAAGTCCCTGAAAAATGAAACACGGAGACGTTTTTTTGGCCAAAGTCGGTTTTATTTTTCAACATACTCTCCTTTTAGGTCGA
>NC_046666.1:65455286-65460228 GCF_010883055.1 Belonocnema kinseyi | reverse complement strand
ATATGAAAATACCCCTATCTAATGGCTTCTCCCCTGCTGTTTAGCAATTCGGGTAGCATTCAACTCGCCATGTATGTAAGCCCCAGCGTGTCCACCCTGTATATACACAATATCTACTTATTTATAATAATAATAAATTGTCAATATCAATTATATAAAATACTCAGAACCTATAAATTATCTTTATCATAAAAGTATTCTTCGAATATATTCTCGGAGGAACACTTATCGATTAGTAAAGGGTTAACCGAAACACCCTACCATACCGACCATAGATACATAAATCACTTTAATTATATATACGAAAACTGATTTATTTATAAATTGATCTTTTATTATCTTATATTATTAATCACCATCATCAATTATTATTAATTATTATTGTCATGAACATTTAATATTTATATTCTGAATCATATTATACATTCTATGTAAAATTCTAAGAAATATCAAGTAATACCAATGTGAATCTTGTAAATGCACGGTCATTGACGTCATAACAAATCAGAAGGAAACAAGCCCCACGAAAGAACACGCGAGGCCCATCTACTATGGCCCAATTGGTGAAAAGGCCATAAACTTCATAATGATATGTGGTCTTCGACTACCCCTCAATAGAATGCATTGCAAGGACCAGCGCGTGGTCTCCCACCTGCGCAACATTCCAAGATCTATGTTATCATTTCATAAATCAATGTCAGAAAATGGTCCACCAAGAGACTATTTTTTCCTCCTCTGATCAGATTTCTGCCTATATTATTATTATTTCTACTGCTGAAATACAACTCTCCGAAAGTTTAAGAACAGTTGTTGAATCTCTGCAGAAGAACTGTCCGGAATTTTAAAAAAACAAAGTTTAGATTCAGTGAAATCATTGAACTGAGTAAAATATCATTTTCCTCAAAATAAATGACTTTAACATCAGTTGGACTTAAACTCTGTGAACCCCCTTTAACAACCAAGAAAGCCCTCCAAAAAAAAAAACACACACAATCAACAAAGGGGCCTTATTCCAAGCGGGAATAAAGTCAAAATTTTTGGTAAGTTAGGGAAAATATTATTACTATCCTTTATTTCTTTTTTCAATATTATCTAAAAACTCGTCACTAAAGTCTTTTCCTTGTTTTTAAAGGGTGAACAATAAGACGAAGTTTCTCAAAATATTCTGGAAGTTCCATGGTGCATATGTTGAATCAAATAAAAAATAAACTCACGGATATCACACATGTAACTTGATTTTAATAAATTATAATTGTATATCTTAACCCGTTCTAAATCAATGATTCAATTATCTCAACATTTCGCTTTGTTTGTTCCTCAATCCATGCTTTCTAATTTTAAACAAAATTAGAATCAAAAAAGGAGGAAGTAGCGTAAGTTTAGCTATAATTATTTTATAGCAGGGTAAGTGCCTCTCATCTGAGATGTAACATACCTCGTTATAAACTTTGCTGCATCGGCTTGGAAACAAAAGCAATTCGAAAATTCTGAGATAATCGAATATTAATTTTTTTTAAATACATACATTTTAAAAACATTTCTTAAGTTCTTCTCTACACTGTAAAAAAAATTTATTGAATTTTACATCTGGTGGATGTAAATAAAAGGACCCTCGTGTATCAGAGTAACTTTACGAATCTGTTTTGATATTCCAATTCGGCCGATAATTTTACACGCGAAAATGAAAAATTCATTATGTGAAAGAATAAAATAAAATTGATCAGGGCTACAGGTTTCGAACACTCGAAAGCTCAAACTTCGTGCAATTTCATGGAGATTGAAGAAACACAAGCCGAACACGTTACCACTTACCTAAAACACATAAGATACTCTGGGTATTTTTTTGATGTTTAAATATTCCGTAACAAAAATATGAAATACACGTTTTGAATAACCGCATTTTTTCCGTTCAAATAGCAGAAAATGTAAAAGGTAAAATAGGAGTAGCTCGAATTCGTTCTATTTTCGTGTAAAAGCTATCAAAAAAGTTGAACATAGCTGTCAATTTCCTCGCATTAAAAATAAAATGCTCTAAAATTGAAGGATGAAGGCATCGATAAACAAAGAACACGAGAGACGCTTTTGTATTCACATATTATTTGATTAATTATTCTAAATTTTTAATTAATTATAAATAAAAAATGTTACAGTTTCCGCCAGGGTAAAATTAAAGATCTTTGGTAAAATTAAAAATCTCGATGCAATTTTCAATCACAGGAAAGTGATTTTACCGACGCATGGTATTTTTACACGCTGGGACTGAATTTTCCCTTATGAATGTAAAGTTCGTAGGAGGGAATGTGTAATTTTATTTTTATCGAGTGTGTAATATTACACTGCTGTTCGAGGGTCCTTTTATTTACATCGCTAGAGAATGTAATTTCACATACTTTTATAAAATCACACAGTGAAGTGTGTGATATTTACAATGATACAATATTTAATTTTTATAAAATAGAATTTCGAACTGATTTATAAATTTATTTCAATATTAATGTTAAAAATATAAATTTTTTTGAATTAAAATAAAAAAATAAATTTCACGAAAATTTCCTAAGTATTTTTTTTTTTTTTGAATTAAAATAAATAAATCAATTTTACGAAAAATTTTCAAAGTATTTTTTTTTAATTAAAATAAATAAATCAATTTCACGAAAATTTTCTAAGAATTTTTTTTGTATTAAAATAAATAAAACAATTTTACGAAAATTTTTCTAAGTATTTTTTTGAATTAATATAAAAAAATAAAGTTCACGAAAATTTCCTAAGTATTTTGTTGAATTAAAATAAATAAATCAATTTTACGAAAATTTTTCTAAGTATTTTGTCGAATTAAAATAAAAAAATAAATTTCACGAAAACAAAACAAAATAAAATTAACATCTTAAACTATTAATATTTTTTATACTTTTTCTTCAAATAGCTGAAATATATTTTATAATTTGTTTTCAAAACATCTGCCTGCTAGGACCCCAATACAAATGTTTAAGTTAGGCCTGAAACTTATGATAAAATTTACAACTTAAGCTTTCGTATCTTCAATAGGCACGTTTCTCAAAATTACTGTAATATAATTTCACTTTTACAGCTCTGAGCTCCTGGGATCTTTCTCGAGCACAAACCATCCTTATTGTCAAACGAGGGGTTTATGTACTTTTCAAAATTCTGAAATTGCTAGTCCGTGTGGACAGCAACCAGCCTAAACCGCCTAAAACTAGATTTCCAAATACGAGGTTTTTCAGGTTCGTGCATTTCCGTAACCGATTGGAAGAAGCCTCCGGTTAAACAGGGCGGAAAATCTGGTACTCGCTTCCTTCGCCAAATTGTGTAAACCATTACAATTCGAGCAGCTGAACTCTCCATTCGTCTTGAGAGTCAGCTAGCAATTATTTCAAAGTCCCCTTTCAAATTTTACTTGTATGTATCAAAGTTAAATAAACTGTATATTAAGGGGAACTGGTTTCATTTCTTGTCTTTATTTTTAAAGACGTTAGCACGTAACAACCACATTTCATAAAAGAGATGCACTCCTTAAAGAACGGAAATGACCATGAAAACAGAAGTCTATTGATTCGTCTAAAACCTTTCTTAGACAATTACGGGATCCTCAGAGTAGACGGTAGGTCAACACACGCTGTGTTTCTCGATGAACAAAAACATCAAATATTATTGCCTCCCAATCATCACGTAACTCGACTTCATACGCGCAGAGCATGAAAGGCTCCAACACGCAGGAATCCAGGCGACTTTGTACTCCGTTCGAGAACTTTTTTGGCCTTTAAACGGCCATATAATATCACACGTTTGATTATACATAATGCATTCGATGCTTTCGCGCAAAACCACGGGGGGGGGGGGGTGGATCACGTCATGGGTGATCTGCCACAAGAACGCGGATCTTGCTCTCGTTCACTCCTTAATGTCGGTGTCGACTACTGTGGTCCATTGTACATTAAAGAAAAACGATTTCGTAATCGAAATAAACTGAAAATATCTGTCGCTATTTCTGTTTATTTAAGCACAAAAGCATTGCAGTTAGAACTGGTCAGTGATCTGACTACGGAGGCATTTATTGCGTGTTTAAAGAGACTTTTTTTCTAGACGAGAAATGTCAAAAAAAATCCATTCGGACAACGCAATGCAACAAAATTAATTTTTTCGGGGCCAATCGTGAACTCATAAGGCTTTATAAACTATTAAAATCAACAGAACATAATGATTGTGTAAAAGAATTTTTAAACCATCAAAAAACTACTTGGAACTTCATCTCTCCCATGTCACTGCATTTTGGCGGCCTCTGGAGGGCAGCAATAAAATCATTCAAACATCATCTCTCTCGAACAGTTGGAGATACATCATTAACTTTTGAACAACTTGAAACTTGTATTATCGAAATCAAGCTATATTGAACTCTCGTCCTCTGTCTCCTATGTCGTCCGATCCCAATGACCTGCAGCCTTTAACCCCTGGTCACTTCCTAATTGGTGATCCTATAACGATATTCCCTCAGAGAGATTTAAAGAATACTGTCTCCAATCGCTTGTCTACCTGACAGCACGCTGAACAGTTGCGCCAACATTTTTGGACCCGATGACAGAAAGAATATCTGCATCAATTAACTTATCGCAGAAAATGGCTATTTAGCGCTAACCATTGTATCCTACTGGGAACTATGGTTGTTATCAAGGAAAACAACCTACCGCCCCTCCAGTGGAAATTAGGGCGTATCGCCGCTACTCATCCTGGTACAGATGGCATCATCAGGGTTGCTACTGTGAAGACCGCTATGGGAGCGTAAAAGCGTTGTACTAGGCAGTCTGATAAATACCTGAAAATTCTCAGAGATGGCATTAGTATTCACTAATGTGAAACATTTTCGTCGAGCTTGATCCTTCAAATGACGCCTGTCAAAACTTCAGCCATTTATGTTTACGCATTTACA
>NC_046666.1:65441978-65455186 GCF_010883055.1 Belonocnema kinseyi | reverse complement strand
CGAGTTGAATGCTACCCGAATTGCTAAACAGCAGGGGAGAAGCCATTAGATAGGGGTATTTTCATATTTCGCGCCTTTAAAGTTGCATTCGGATCGGCCATTTAGCCAAGTTCGTGCATCTTCGGATCAAGTTTATGATAGTTTCCATGGTTGCCTTCGAAACTTCAAACGGTTGATTCAGATTCACCTGTTTGCCCCATAGACATGGGAAACACGAGACTAGGCATGCCATCCTAACTTGGGTGAACGGGGTTGAATCCACGGGAGGGGGGACAATTCCATGAGTGAGGAGAGCTGCCATATTACGATGTCCCACTTGATTATGCGCACGCGCATTTTTGGCGACAAGCTGTGCATGAAAATATAAACATGTGGGCGCTGCCATGTTTGCCGCGGGACATCAAAAGATGGCGGGCCTTCCCCTCATTCATCAACCCCGCAATGACATGCCTAGTCCCGTGTTTCCTATGTCCATGGTTTGCCCTAATCGCCGTCAGTAAATGTAGGCAATGTCAATTTAAAGTTTACGCATGTAATATTTCAATCGCTTTATTTGAAGCATATCCTGTCTGTTCATAACATATCTTTTTTATGCAGTAAAAATAAGCGTTAAACACCATTCACTATTCGCCCACTGGAAGCGCAGAATGTTATTACTATTTTATAGTATTTGTCACTCAGCAGCCATTCTATAATGTTATCGGCACAGAAAAAAATGACGTTTACTTCTCAGTTCACATGTCTCACATCATTATTAATTAAACACTTTTATTAATTGTAATGACAATCTAACGTAACCTATATTATTTTGACACTTGCATCCGTTTGAAGTTTCGAATGCAGCCATGGAAGGAAACTATCATAAACTTGATCCGAAGATGTACGGACTTGACCGAATGGCCGATCCGAATGAAACTTTGAAGGCGCGAAATATGAATATACCCCTGTATAATGGCTTCTCCCCTGCTGTTGTGCAATTCGGGTAGCATTCCACACGCCATGTATGTAAGCCCCAGCGTGTCCACCCTGTATAACGGTCACAGGCCGTGACATATTGATTAATTTTTTAAGATCGCGAAAAAAAACGCTCTCTAGCTCCGCTGGGATATGAGCCCAGGTCCTTCAGATTGCCGGTCTGATGATCTACCAACTGTGCTACGGAGAGAGGAGAACACTTTTTTCACAATCTCCTTACAAGCAGAATGTCAAGGTCCTTACACTTGTAAGATTTTTCTTTCTAAACATGAAACTCATATTTTATTATTGATGTAAGTTTTTTGACCAGGGAAATTAATTAATAGTTTAAGATGTTAATTTTGTTTGTCTACTTGGTGATAATCAATATTATTAAAATATTGATATTATTAGAATATTGATTATTGATAATAGTTGGTAGAGCATCAGACCGGCAATCTGAAGTTTCATCTTTAGCTTTCCTCGTTGAAATTTACTTCAGGAATGACCTTCACTTTTTTGAAAAATATTTTACCTGAGGAAATATCCCACCGTCCCGGGACTTTTTACACACCCTGTATATTAAATTATATTAAATACTGTAATTCAACCCCCTCATAAACTACAATCATAAAGTAAAGCTGAACGTTTTTTTCTAATTTGGCATTAAAGAAGTTTCTCAAAGCACCTACGGCCTTGACGATTACATTCTCATTGCCATAATCGCACTTCGCGCTCTACTGTTAGATTATAGAGACTCTAATTTTTAAAAATGTGGGCTTATCGAAAAATTCGGCTAAAACAGTTTCAAAATATATTTGGTAACTAGTGACAATTTTTGGATCTATGAAAAAAAATTTTTTTTCTATTTTTTGAAGATTTGTAAATTTTGCAAGTCAGTTCGAAATATCTGATTAACGAACTTAGCCTTTATTTTGGGAATCTTCAGAAGTTTATCAAATGCGGACTGGATTGGACAAATTCTTCAAAAGTTAGCGTGGCTACAACATTCAGGTAACCATATATACAGACATGCAGACAGACGTACAGGCAGACAGACACCGACAAAATTGTATGATTTTCGGATTCTGTGCGCGCCGAAACGTAAAGATCCGTTAAAAACCAGAGATTGAAAATTTGGACGATTACATTACATTCTCAGGAATGAGAATGTAAAAATATTGTTGCGAAGGAATAGTGGTGATTTGTGTTGCGATAATTATAGCGCGATTAGCGGCTTCGATTTCAAGAATGGTAAGGGGACCGTTCTATTTTTTTGTTGGATTTTTTGCGTTGCAAATAAATCGCAGAACGTACGCGAAAACTAATTTAAGATTTTTAAAGGAACTACACCTTTCGATAAACTTTGAATCGATTTCATTTTCTTTAGTGTTAGTTTTTACGATAACTGGGCCGAAAAGTCCTAAGGGGTCGAATAACTATGCGACTTGCAACAGAATAAAGCGTTTCGTTACGATATTTGAGAAATCAGAAGGATTGATCTTGTAAAAAATCGAGTCTTTATGAGAGTTCCATTGGATTCCCAACGTTTTCACAATCATTGGAATATGGATCAAGCGACATGTGGGTACTGTCTGGAGTATCTGCATTTTCAGGCACTAACAAAACGTCATTTGAAGACCATTTTCTAAGAGGAAACCCACCTTTAAGTAAGAGTACAGTCATGTCAAAAGTCTTTTTCAGCACGGCTGCTACGATAGGATGCTTGGCTAATTGGTGCAGAGTGCGAATGGCGGAGGAAGACAGCGCAAGAGGTACCGTATGTGACGGTATCAAGGGAAAACTCTTTTATGCTGTCACTTTGATTTTCTCGAAATATGATTGTTTGATATAGAGCCATCATCTGGATAAACTCGGACCTGCCGGTATATTTTCTCAATGTCGGCGGTAAGAGCATATGTATGAGATCAAAATCGAGTCAAAAGCGTAAAGAGTTCGGCCTGAATTGTAGGACCGACCATTAACGATTCGTTTAAGAATACGCCCGAAGAGGTTTTTGCGGGTCAGTCGAAAACAACGCGAATTTTTGTGGTTATGCTGTCTATCCTCTTTTATTACAGCGTGATGAGGAAGATAGAAACAGGGTTTAAGGGGAAGTTTATTTTTTATTAACGACAAGTGATTCAGAGTTTCATATTCATTTAGAAAATTACAGTAATTCTCTTTCAATAGAGGATTCTTATCGAAACGCTTTTCTAACATGTTAAAACGACGAAGAGCCATAGAGTGCGAGTCTCCTAATTTTTCTTTGTTCTCATTAAAGGGCAATCTAACGATATAACGACCTTCATAGTTACGCTGAGTATTGGTCTTAAAATGATTTTCGCATGCCTGCTACTCTCTGGATAGCAGTTTTGTAAAGGTGATTTCCTCCATTTCCCAAAACTTAGTGAGATTCGCATCTAAGGGTGATGAGTAAGTTAAGAAATTACACTGAAAACTGTTTTTTAATGAGCAAATATTTGTCTCTCCGGCCACTATCCAGCCGAGGTGCGCTTTTTGAAGCACGGCATCAGGATGATTTTTTAATAAGATCTGACCTACGCATAGGAATTTAAAGAATAATTTAACCCCAATAAGAGCGTCGATTTCCGATGGTCTGTGGAAGTCAAGATCAGCGAGAGTTACATTTTTGGGAATTTCGAAACTAGACCGATTTATGGCGATAGTTGGCATGTTTTTAGAGATTTTTGAGAATAAAAAATTCAAGATTCTTTGAATATTTGTTAAATCGCGATTTTACTGTGGCCTCAGTGATAAAGTTGGCTTGTGAGCCATAATCTAAAAACACACGACTCGTTTTTTATTTTCCCTGGGTATTGACTAGATCGACGATTGCAGTACCTAACAACCCTTCGGAAGAGACACATGGTGCTTCCTACCACACTTGCGACAAGAACTGCCAGTGCAATCGGAAACACGATGATTCGAACGAAAACAATTAATACAAAGAGCGGCCTTTTTTATGGTTTCAAAGCGCTCTAGTGGAATCGGTTTTTGATTGAATCACAAGTATATAATGCATGCTCTCCCTGACAATGTGGACAAGTAAATTTGGCATTTGAGGCTACGAATGCTTGTTGCGACTATTTATTAGATCGTAATTGAGAAGGTTTTCTATCTGATAAAGTTTGAGATCTTTCCTGATTTCGACCCGATTTCGTGTCTTCGAACTGCGCGCGACATTGAAGGAAAGTAAACATTTCTTTATATGTGGGAATGTCAGATTCGCAGCTGAAATCTTCCCACTTTTCGCATATAAAAGAATTTATTTATTTTTTAAAATTATTTCCACCAAAAGAGTGTCCCATTTTTCTACGGGTTCCATTAAGGCTTCAAGTGCCCTGACGTATTTTTGTATTTTATCAAGTAATGAGCGGACCGGAAAGTCTTTTAAGAGATAAGGTAAATTTAATAAGGCTTTCACGTGTGTTTAACGAATGATTTTTCGATTATCATAGCGTTCTTTAAGCAGATCCCAAGCGACTTTGCAGCTTTCCGACGATAATTATATAGAGGCGATAATTTTCGCGGCCTCGTCTTTCAGTGAACCTTTTAACTGATATAATGTTTCAATGTCTGGTATTTCATTATCGTTATCGACGAGAGATTTAAACAGATCATGAAAACCCAACCAGGTCTCATAGGATCCACTAAAAGTTGGTCAATTGACTCGCGCCCGTGTAGGAATCCAATCAGGGATCCGGCCGGGTCCCAGCCGGATAGCCCCGCTTTAAGCCGGGCGCTGGTCGGGGAATCCGGCTAAAAACGTCACGGTAAACTGGTCGGATCCCGGTTTCAATACCGGCCGGGATCCGGTCGGATAATCCGGCCAAAAAGCGGTTAAGAAATGTTGCTTCAGGCGAGAAATTGGTAACTTGTTTTGTCTTTTAAAGCTCATAGTAAAGATTACGGTGAACTTTAAAAGTCAAATCAAGTGAACCAATTCCGGCAAGAAAATTGGAGTAAAATTTTATTCCCTGATGAAAGAATCTCATAGCAATTTGGAAGCCACGTGGTGATTTAAGGTTAGGAAGGAAGAAAGTAAAAACTGTATACACAAGACTATATTTCAATTTAAAATAATAATTATTCGCGTACTAAGTGGGGAATTCAAACTAATTACTGAAATAAGGTTGATTTTAACTACGAGTCTCGATTTTATTTGCAAACTTCGAAGAGACGACACGACGTGAGTGTAAGGAGAATTCTCGTTCCAGGTGCGAAACTGAAAATTACTCAGTGTCTATGCAGACGACAGACATAGCAGGCGCTATATATGGCAGTAAATTTGAAATTGTACAGTCTAAACATTGTCTGAATATAGAGAAGTTTATAAAAATTGTATGATTTTTGTTGTTGCACATAGCAGAATCGATAACAGTTTAATTTAAAATGATAAATTATTCGAAAAAATATAACGTTTTTTTTTTTAAAGAATTTAAAGCTCATTTTTGTTTCACTGATCTAATAAATCTTTAAATTATAATTTTCAAATATTAATTCATCTAGCACTCATAATTACGTATTTGATAATATCACCGCTCTTAAAAAATATGTAATTTCTACAAAAACATTAACCTGACCATTGCCCAGCCGGCTCCCGACCATAGGATATAGCCAGGGTTGGACCGGCCAGTAACCGGCCGGCCCCAGACTACGTGATTCGAGAAAAATGTAGCCCGACCGGTTCCTGTCCATAAAACCCAGCCAGGGGTAGCCCGGCCGGGATCCGACCAGAAACCTTCTTGTATTAGGGCCAACCGCGGAAATTTCTACACGGGCGGCAAAGATTTTTTCGGATTTCGGACGGAATTTGCGGCTGGCTCCACAATGTGCCCTAAGAACTGCACGTACGTCGACGTACGTCAATATCAACGCGTACATCTGCGTTGTTCGCCATTGCTACCAACTGTCGCGTGTGTTTATTGGTTCACGTACGTACAATTCTTAGGGTACATTGTGAAACCAGCCTCACAGAGTTTCGCGTCCGTTGCTTTGCGAAGATGATGCGACGATAGGTAGATTCGATATACGTTCATTTAGAAATGATTTAGCTTTGCCGAATGCGGCATAAAATTTGTCTTCGTATTCCGTACGAGTTTCCGCGTGGGTAGGATCGAATACAAGTATTTCTAATTCTGTATAAAATTGGTTAAATTCTTCAAACTCCCTTTCAAGGTCTTTTGTTCTTTTTTCTAGAGCGGGAAAATCACGTTCAGCGGTATATCCATCGATAAACTTAGCGAAATTTCTTACTTTTCTTTTCGTCTTGGTTAGTTTAGTTTTAAGTTCATCTACTTTTGTAGCCATTTCGAACTTTTGGACACATAATTAACACAAACAATCCGAATAAATTATAAGACGGAGATGAGGAAACACAAGTAGGACAATTGGTGGTACCGAAAAACTTGCTTACCCTATAGATGTGCTCTAGGACGATGGATACTGCAAGATATGTTGATTCCCGATGTTCTGCGTTGAAGTTCCAGTCAACCCAATTGTGACGACAATGTGAAATGAGTAACAGCGGCTACGACGATATTTACAACGTTTTCATTTTACAGTTTATGGTTCACTTCTATTCACACGTTACACCGAATTTGCAATAAGGCACGAGATTACAATAGTTCAATTTTATTTTGTGCAATATCCAAAAAGGAAAAAGCAAGAGATACGACAGTTCAGATTTATATAATTTTGTACAAGATTTAATTGTACAAAGCACGAGATACGACAGTTCAATTTTATCTGCTTTTGTACAAGATCGATATTCAGTGACACAATAGCGATTAAGTTTCGAAGATCACTGTTCACTTCACAATTAGGACGAAAGTTTCAGTTCAAATTTCACTTCAATAGTTCCGAGAGTTTTGGCACAGTTTTTACGCGACGTGTTTCGAGATATTTGTCACACGCGATAAACTATCCGGCTCGAAGGACCAAAATGTTTTGATCATTTTAATTTATTGCGAATTGGAATCACTCGCGGTATTTTTAAATGAATAAAAACACGAACAAGAAATTGTATGGTTAATACATACATTTCAACCAATATAAATGAAGATGCACACATAAAAGTAAAACATAAAAATGGACTGTATAATTTGTAAAGCTTTACGAAGTGAAATAAAATATTTGAAAATCTTTTCAAATATCTGAAACCCTGCGAAATTCCTCACTACATGTGAACAAATTCTTTGACATTTGTTCAAATAAAAATCCCTTAAAATTCCTTAATATTATTCAAACCTTTGGAAATACCTTAAAATTAATTAAGTCTCTTAAAAATGCCTTTAAATCTTAAAATAACTCTAAATTGTTTCAAAGTCTTTGAAATTCTTTTAAACTCTTAAAAGAAGTAACAAGAATTCTAGGAATATTAAAATTTCTTAAAATCTTTCAAATCCTTTGATATCTTTTGAAATACTTAAAAATTTTTTAAAAGCTCTTGAAAATGCCAAGGAATTTTTGTCAAAATACCTTAAAATATTTCAAAGATCAACTTATTAATTGACTGTTAGGATCAATTAAATAAAGACTATAAGGAAATCAACTGAAGTAGGTAAAATTAAGTTATTTAGAAAAATTCAACTGAATCGAAAAAAAAAATCATAAGAATTTCAAAGAAATAAAAGAATTCAGGGTAAATTCCAAGCAATAATTTTAAATCTCATTTAATATCTTCTCATCTTTTAAAAAATTACAAAATACCTCACTTCTCAAAATCTTTTAAAACACCTTAAAACTTTATAGATCCTGTAAAATCGTTCCATCTTTCGAAATTCTTGAAAATTCTTTATCTTAAAATATTGCATTCGCTTTGAAATCCCTTCAAATTATTGAAATAAATTTAAAAATTTGTAAGAATCTTTTAAGATTCCCTAAGATATTTAAAACCATTTGAAATCATACAAAACGCCTCACTTCTTGTAAATAAATCAGGAGGACCACTATTTATCAAATTTTCTTCTCCCGGCTTTCTCCCGGTTCTACCGGTAAATATTCGATATTTCTCCCGGTTTAGAAAAAAATTAACTCTACGAAACGCACACTTTTTTCACGTATATGATCCATTATGGAAATCAAGCCCTTTTGCAAGGAATGGATTGACTTGGAATCATATAAGTAGGATAAGGAACCTTTTGTACCTGCTAAAGAAAAATGCGGAGATGCATTTTATTACACGCTAACAGTAATTACACGGGCGCAAACTGCGCGTTCACGTCTCTGGATTTTTATTTCCTATCATGAAAAATATGCAAATTAAAAATTCCAGCATAAAATACATTTTAAACATTATCAAATAAATATTTTTTTAACAATTAATAATAATTTCGAATTGAAAGCTCCTGAAGTAAAAAAAAAATATATATATATTGAAAGATTTTGTACAATTTAATAAGAAAAAGGAGTTGAATTACATATATATATTTTAAATGAAAATCCTGCAAAGTGAACCTTTTTTATTTTGAGTTCAAGAATCACGAAATTGAATGATTTCAGATTAAATCATAGGAATTGGTATTTTATTACGAATAATTAATAGTTTTTAAAATTAAATGATTAAAAATTTCAAACTTTTGCATTTGAACAATTCTACATTCAGAGCCATTAATATTTTACTATTAAATATTTACGAAATTATAATTTAACATTGAAGCTAATTGAACAATTTTTTTATAAAATCAAAGATTTCAATTATATTAACAAAGCTTTCAAACTTTTTGAGAAACAAACCCTCTAAAATTTTGATTATTTGAAGTAAGATTAAATAACATAAAAACTAATAATTTTTTAATTGCTAATTATACTTTCAAAAATTCCACCACTTACATTTTAGTTGTAAAATTAAAAGCTATGAAATGGAAAAATTTAACATTCAGCGTTCAATATGTAAATTCAGAACTCTAAAACTCTCTGCTGTAACCACCTTAAATTTCCAAAATTATTCCTTTGTTGCTGTATCAATTTCAGTTACATAGTTCAACCTTTATCTTTTTTATTTTAAACCTAATGTTTAATTTCAAATCTACCTTTAGAATTATTAGTCACTCTTAAAATTTTCGAAACAAATATTTTTCAATTTTAAATGATTTATCTGTTTAAATCTTCAACTAAAAATCAGAACATTTTAAGATATTACATAGAAAATTAAAATAAATAATACACAACACGATTTATGTCATATGATTCCATATTTGAAATTGTAGTAATTTATTGATAAATTCTTGAGTACGAATTTGATGAAGTTAATTCACCCTGATTCAATTTCTTTAGAAAAATGTCATCCGAATATCCAAATTATTATCAGTGAAAAAATGTTACGAACAAAAATGAGGTATTTTTGAAAATCCTCTATTTTTTAGATAATTTTTACAGTCTTTCTGTAAGAACTAACGAGTCAGGATTTTTAAGATTTTTAAGGCTTCACGATCAAATTTATATATTCATGGAGTCTACTTGTGATTGAAATTAGAAATGCCCACTGATATTGAAAAATATGAAATATTATCTTTTTCCTTTTTTATATACTTTTTTCACTTTTTCTCTAGAATGATTGTTTTGTTTAATGAAAATTTAACTATTAAAGTTTTATTTGAAAATTAATCATTTTAGTTTAAAAACTAAAATATTTAGTTAAATATAAATGTGATTTCTTAAACCCTTTTTTTTTGTTAGAAAATTTATGTTCTTGGGTGAAAATTCAAATATTTGGTTAAAAATGTATGTATTTTGTTAAAAATTTGTCTTTTAGTAAAAATGAAATCTTCTGGTTGAATATGGTTAAGAATGTATGTATTTTTTTTTATAAATCGTCTTTTTCAGTAGAAAATTAATTTTATTGGTTGAAAATTCAATTGTTTTGTAGAAAGCTGATTTGGTTCAAAATTGATGTATTTTTAATTTTGCCTAGATTAGCTGATGAATTGAATTCTCATTCCAAGTGAAGTTCTTCGAAGCCTAGTTAAGAAGACTTCTCTTGGTCCAAATGGGGCAATTTTTTAGCCTCATTGTCTTGGTTTTGAAAGGTCTTCCTCTTAGGATCTGCAGTGTTGCACTACTCACTCCACTAAAATCGTCGACTTACGGTTCACAATGTTAGCAATGAATGCGTCAGATAAATCGAAAGAGATTGGACACCCGAGTGGAGGCTAGCGGGTAAGGGTTCAAATCCCCCTATCAGCCGAGCCGGTATAGGTTTTACTCTGAGGATCAACCTCCTCGGCAGACTTGAAGAGATATAGCGTCATTGCATAATCAGGCGCTGCTGGAGCTTATAAAAGCCGGCGTTGAATCGCCAGAAGCCTTAGAGCTTGTTGCGCCCAGTGAAAGTCTGGAAGTGAAAAAAGTTGAGTTGTGAAACAAAATTTCTTTCGACTTTAACATTTAAATAACAAATTTGCAAAAATGGTGCAGATTGTTGGAAAGTACGAACATGAGAAGAGCGAAGGTTTTGAAGAATATTTGAGGACAGTGTCTGGTGGCGAACAAGCCGATAAAGCTGCAACTTTTGCCAAAAGCAAGCCGGTCCTTGACGTCCAGCAATCCGGAGATGAATTTGTCATCACTGTCACAAATGAGGGAAAGAGCACTACTTCTACATTCAAACTTAGTGTACCCTATGATGAAACCATGCCCCATGGAGTTACGATGAAGGTGAATTAAGTTATTAAATATGTGGCTATAAAATATGAAAAATTATATTTTGAGATATAATTTACATCATTCAAAAGTATCGTATATTACATATTAACATATTACATACATAGAATATGGTATATTACATGTTCAAAACTAATTTATTTTATCAAGAATAATTTTATACAGAATAAGCATTAAAAAGTTTCCCCATTAAAAAACAGATTTCTTAACAATCTGACTTTTTGGCAAATTAGAGACAAAAATAACCAAAAGAAAAAAATAGGGAGAATTTTTCTTTTGATTATTCTTGTCTAATGAACCGAAAAGTGCCATAGTTTCGAATTCTGTTTTTTGGTGGAGAATATTTTTCATAATTATTCTGCACAAAATTATTTTTGACAAAATATACCACTTTTCAGTCTTGAAAGTAATTCTTAAAAGAAGTCTTTTTATTTAAATTCTTGAAAATATAATTAATTATAATATTAGAAATTTTAGAAATGCATTAATTTTTACATTCTCATCAGAGAAGGTATTAGATTTGTTCAAAATTTAAACCCCCAGTTTTTGTCAAATGTCCACGTTTCGAGATCCCCTGAATCCGAAAAACAGGTTTTTGCGAATGTGTCGGTTTGTATATATGTCTGTGAATTCGATAACTTTTGGAAAAATTAATCTGTTAGATTGGCCTTTGGTACACTCGTTTAGTGTCCTAATCTAAATGTCAAGTTCGTTAGCCAGCAATTTTGGATAGAAATTCAAAAACTGGGCACATTTTAAATATTTTTGAGACCACTTTTTTCAAAATTCAAAATTTCTCTGTATGGTTATTCATAGTATTCAAATAGTCGAAAAACTTATCCTAATGACTTATCAGAAAATCAAAAATTACTAAAGCTGTAGCATTAAAAAAAAAATCCAAAAAAACACACGAAAATGAACATTTTAAGCCAAACAACGCAAGATATGAAAAAAGGAAAGGGAAGAAAAATGTTGCTTTTTCAATGCACTATAAGATTATCATAACAACTTTTTGAATTTTCTTGAAAAACCCAATATTCAATTTTTGACAGTATACAAAATAATGAAAAATCAAAAAATTACATTTTTCCGGCCAAAATGTGCAAAATTCGGTAAAAGATGAGTACACAAAAATTGTGCATTAGAAAAAGATCTAAAAATTTGTTATCAACCACTTTTTGATAGGATGCGCAGTTTTGGCTTTAATCGTGAAAAACATCATTAACAGTAAAATAAAATCTTCCTACTGCCTGGGCAGATTCTTATTACAACTTTTGTTTTTTTATTTCTTTTTCGTCTCGTCTGTGGGGTTTCAAAAAATTTAACTTTTCATGTTTTTGATGATATTTTTCATGATTAAACCTAAAAACAGAGCAATCAAAAAATTATTCATGACAAATAAATCATTTTTACATTCTCATCAGAGAATTAAAATTTGACCCCCCCCCCCCCTAGTTTTTGTCAAATGGTCCACGTTTCGAGACCTCCTGAATACGAAAAACAGGTTTTTGCGAATGTGTGTGTCTGCCGTTATATATCATGTGTTTGGGAGCACGATAACTTTTGAAAAAAATTAATCTATTAGATTGGCCTTTGGCACACTCTTTTAGTGTCCTAAGCTAAATGCCAAATTCGTTAGTCAGACATTTTGGATAAAAATACTAAAAGTGAGCTCATTTTGAACATTTTTGTGTACACATTTTTTCATGATTCAAAAATTCTCTGTACAGTTGTTCATATTACTTGAAAAAAATGTTACTTTTCGATAGCCCTACACGATTATCAAATTAACTTTTTGAATTTTTTCGAAAAATTGAAAATTCAAATTTTGACCACACAAAAACTAATCAAAAATTAGTTTTTTAGCTTAGTTTTTGTTTTATTTATAAAAAAACATTGAAAATACAAAAATTAAATTTTTCGACACACGACACAAGCTAAGCAAAAATAAATAGATAACATTTTTGTGTAAATAATGTGTAAAATTTGACAACCCCCCTCCCCTTCCACCAGTTTTTGTCAAATTTCCATGTTTTGAAACCCCCTGAATCCGAAAAATAAGTTTGTCCGTCTGACTGTATTTATGCCTGTCTGTCAGCACGATAACTTTTGAAAAAATCATTCTATAACATTAGCCTCTGTTACATTCTTTTATTGTTCTAAACTGAAGGTCAAGTTCGTTAGCCAGCCATTTTGGATAAAAATTCAAAAAGTGAGCGCATTTTGAATATTTTTTCAAAATTCAAGATGTATGGTTATTCATAATATTTAGAAAGTCGAACAATTTATCCTAATGACATTTTTTATTCAATAAAATTTTTTAGAGTTTATATCATTGACAAAATTTCAAAAAACACGCGAAAATGAACCTTTTAAGCCAATTAACGGACTATATGAAAAAATGACAAGAAAAGAAAGTTTGATTTCTAAATGCCCTAGAAGATTATCGTAAAAACATTTTTAACTTTCTTGATAACTCAAAAATTCAAATTTTGATAGAATACGAAACAACGGAAAATCCGAAAGGAGATTTTTTCATGCAACTTTTTCACAGTATTTCAAATATT
>NC_046666.1:65409998-65441878 GCF_010883055.1 Belonocnema kinseyi | reverse complement strand
AAATTAAAAAACGGTAAATTTCAGGGATAAATTCGAGTGCGAAGCATGAGATACTTGATGAGAATGTGTTCGTTAAAGCCGAAGGAGCTTTAACAAAGGAAAATTCTCAATCACCGAATTAATGTTGTCAATGCTTTCACCTATAGTTTTAAAAGTCTATGCACGAAGATCGAACGCGTAGCGCGAGGTAAATACATTATCGAGGGCGAAGCGCGAGAACCAACAGTCGCGGGCTCTAGGCGTGCTCAGACTTGCGAGCAATGTGAGCTGCGCGTAATGAGAATGTGCCCGCGAAGCAGTCAGATTTTTTCTAATATTATTTCCTTTTTGGATAACAAAATAATCTTAATAGATTGGTTCAACATCAAGTTCAGAAAAAATTAGTATAATTATACATTTTTAAACTCTAAATCACTGGACTGGAAATTAAAGCCATGAAAACATGAACGCTTCTGTGAATTTGAAAAGCCTTACTTTTGCCATTTTTTATAAGATTTGTCAATCAAAGCAGGGAATGTCAATTTTAGTTTCGGTTCTTGTTGTTTGCCCCTTTTTTATTTTAGTTTTCTTCGATTGAAATAATTTTATAAATTTTTTACTTCAATAGTCTTCAAAGATTATGCAAATAATATATTTTTTAATTTTCTCTTTCACGGAAAACTGATTTTTTTTAACTTTATCATGTTTTTCGCAAATTTATTTTCTATAAATATTAATGATTTCATTATGTTTACCAATTAAATTAAAAATTAGAATTACGTTCGAGGTTTTTTAAACGAAAAAAGGTTAATTGGAAAATAAAAAAAACTTTCCTTCAAGTCAAGACTGTATTCATATTGCGTACCTTCTGACGCGAAAATTTCTCAATGCAACAAAAAAAAAATGTAAAAAACTCATCTTCGTTTAAATTTCTAATTTAAATACAATTCGTAACCATTGTGAAAAAAAAACATTTATGGACACATTTTTTGCAAAAAATATCAAGTTTAATAATCAGTTTTTCCGTCAATGAAGGCATTATGAAAATTATTATTAGCCTACTTTTAATAGATTATTGCAGGCAATAGTATTGATAAACATTTTAATAAATAAAAAATCAAATAAAAAAAAGTATAGACAGCGAGAGTCAAACACGCAACGTTTCGGCTATGAAGCCGAAATTCTTATCTATAAGTAGCCGGCTGATTTAAGGTATATTTCGCCCAAGTTCATATAGCTTGTGGCCATGTTTTTATATGAAATTGAGTTTTCTACAAAAATCACTCTTTCGAAAAATTATTTGATCAGGATGAAAGAAAAATTGGGTGTCCTGTAGGTTACGGAAAATCGCGAGTTTTAAAAACCCACTTTCTATTCAAATTTGGATATTTTCTCTAACCTCAATGTTTGGTACAATTTTAAAGAATGTGAAGCCAATAAAAGGTGTTTTCCACAAAATGGCACTTACGACAAATAAATTTTTTACTCCTTATTTCAATTTATGTTTAAATTTTATAATATTTATAATAAAATAATTCTCCATTCTAAAAGAACTTAAATAAAAACTTAAAAAGCAATTAAATCTGCATCTTTTCAAAAATTAATTATAATAGCAGAATATATGAGTAATCTTCCCAAATACTTGAATATCTGAATAAAAAAATGAACCAAGAAATAAATTTTTCATATTTTAGAGTGTAACAACAAGAGACGGCGATAAATTCACCACTGAAACGGAACTTCCCGGAGGAAACAAATCTGTCCGCGTCTACGAATTCCTGGACGATGGTATCACAGTTGTAAGTATAACAATGAAAAAGGAATTCTCTATTAATTAAATAATTTAAAAAAACTAATTTTCACTATTTTCATTCTTTCAAATTCTAACCTTTAAATTCCTTTTTTTCTTTTTCCAGCACTTATCCGATAGCAAAACTGGAACCAAGGCCACACGCTACTACAAAAGAGTCTAAATAATTAGGTTCTTAGGCAACATTCAATTTTACAACTATTATGGAATAAAATGTTTGTAATTGTAAAGCAACTTTGTCTTCTCAGAAAAAAAAAAACCGAATAAAAAAATGTCTACCAGAAGCTGCTTTTTAACCTTAGAATTCTCATAATTCATATAATCAAGCCTTGTATTTTATACTTTAATGACCATGACTATTTTCATGATTTCCGAAACGAAGTTACAAATGACATGAACTACATAATTATAAAGTTTAACGATTTCCTGATTCGGAATTTTTAGCAGGGTCTGAACTGGTAAAAAAATGCCGATTCAGGCTAGTTCATTCCGTTTTTGCTGCGTCTTCACTCTTCATTTCGAAACTTCTATTCTAGAAAGATAAAACGCGCTTTTCAAAAAGATACTTTTCATTTATTCTTTATTTTATTTATTAAACCGTTCTTAAAGTAAAATATGAAAACTGCGATCGTCAGACGAATCGAAGTAACACCCTCGTCTCTTTTTTTATAAACTTTATTCTTTATACTGTCGAATTTATTTAATAATAAGGTATCACATTAAATCATAAAGGTGCTGTACATATAGACGGTAGTACAAGGAAGTCGGTGACGATTTCGTTGGTTTATACTCAACTTTCGGATAGGAACAAACAAAATAAATAGGTTTACAATGTACGATGAATAATTACGAATTATATAATGCACATATAAAATTAAAAAATATAAAAAATGTTTACCTTCTCTCGAGGATAAGAGATCCGTTGGAAAATCGACATATGAATTCAATCGAGAGACGATATGAGTCGATAGAAATTTTCCGAGGGTTCTTATCTTGAGATAATTTCCTACAAGAGCAATACAATTCCATGCGCGCTCATCAACAAAATCGTAATATTGAATCCTTTCTCAGCGGAAACAAGCGAGCTCTTTCAAATTGCCGATCTGCTACGATCAAAAAACAGTAACGATCGTCTCCTGATCATAAAAATCAAACATGCAAGGCCGTGTCGAGCACCACGCGACTCTGCGCTTTTCGATCTACGAATAATCTTCACCATCAACTGCGTATTTACACAACAGAAGTCAAGCCTTCTCTCTCTCTTTTTAACTTTCTTTTTCTTCATTAAGTTTCAATGCGACTTCACAGCACACCGAAGCAGTAAAGCGATAATACGGTACGTCGAAATAGGTAAATATATAACTTTTAATATCTATATATTATTCGTTTATCATACGTAGGTATATTAAAAACTTTATCGTTCGCTTCATATAATTACTACTGCGGATCAAGCGATCCCTTCAAGCTCATTCCCGAAATCTCTTGCTGTAAAAATCCTTCATCGAGACTTAGAAAAGTATCAAAGTTAAAATGGAAATTCTTTGATCTGAGCCCTTTCTTTGTTCTGTAAGTTTGTCATGTTTTGTTAAAATCGGAGTTTCGAAGATATGTGATTTAAAAACTTGAATTTAGAGGGCAAGAGTCTTAAGTAAATTAAAAAAGTGCTTTGAAGTAAAAAAAAAGGAACAAACCTTGCAAGCATGCGAGGAATTTTGTAAGAGAGATTTGAGGAACACGATTTAAGAAACGTGATCGAAGAGTCGCCGATCGGATACCGGTTTCAAAACTTATAAGAAAGCTATCGGTGCAACGTATAGTAGAAGCCAGTAGTATAAACTCTATCGAATTCGTGAGTGGAATCAAACCCCGTTCATTCAGAGGTCATGATGAGTTGATTGTCAGTGGGAGGTGCAATCGGCGAAATATCTTTTTGAGGCACGTCCTCCTCGAGATTTGTCGTCGTCATCGTGGTGACGCTTTCGACTTTCTTAACCTCACAATTGCCGTTTTGAACGGGCTTCTTCGTCGTTGAGCCGGCACTTTTTACGGTAGTCTTGGCGAGAGGTTTGTAATTTTTTGAGATGGGAGCGGGTTTTTTCGTCGGCGAGGTTGCAGATGTGGCAGTGGCAGCTGTCGCAGATTTGAGGGTCGTAGTGCGCTTAACTGTCGTAGATGTGGTCGAAGTTGCCGTTGATGGGCGACTTGTTCTTGTGACGCCCACTGAACTCACACGAGAAGATGAAATTTGCTTGTTCGCCGTTTCCTTTATTTGCTTGTCGATCATCGGAGATTTTGCGGATGGAACGCGTGGTCTTGCGGATCCAACCGTTGATCCCGTTGTCGCTGGCGCTGTCTTCGGCCTGTGCGAATACAAAATTAAAGAGTTAGCTGCCTATTCTGATAACAGGCCGCACAGTCCCTATGGGATAGAATATAGAGATCAAAGGGTACTTTTTTCACTCTCAAAGGGTAACAAATTCAGGATAAATTCATAAGATTTCAAAGCAATCCAAGTTAAATTCAAATTAATCGGAAAAAAATGTTTTAAATTTAAAAAAATCCATTCTTTTCCATGAACTTGGAAATAATTCAGGGAAAATGGAGGTAAATGAAAAGAGTTTTGATGAAAATCTTCAAGGGAATTCCAAAGAATATAATGAAATGGCTAAGAATCTCTAGGCGAGGTTCAAATACTTTACAATAATTTAAACAAAAACTTTTTTAAATTTCAAAAGAATCAATTGAATTAAGTTGAATTAATTTCACATAATTCAAGCGAATTAAAAAAATGCCAAGAGAATTCAAAAAAATAATTTCAAATTTGTTAAAATCTTGAAAACCCTACTAATTTATAACGAAGAAAGTAACTAATCACTGCAAATTAAATGACTGAAACCATTAGAAAATTGAAAATAATTTTAAAAATTCAGGGTAAATTCCAAAAAATAATTTTAAATCTCCTTAAATCTTGTAAAAACTAAGAAATACCTCACTTCTCGAAATATTTTTAAATACCTTAAAACCTTATAGACCCTGTGAAATCGTTCCATATCTTTCGAAATCCTTTATCCTAAAATATTGCAATCGCTTTGAAATTAATTCAAATTATTGAAATCAATACAAAAAATTAACTCTCTTTGCGAAACACACAAAAAAAAATGTAAATTTAAGAATCCATTACAAAATCATTTTTTCAACATTATATTTTATATACTTAAAAAATAGAATGAATAATTTCGAATTGAAAGCCACTGAAATTTAAAAAAATATATTTTCAACGATTTTGGATCATTTATTAAGAAAAAGGAGTTGAATTATATACTTTTTAAATCGAAACCCTGCAAAGTGAACAATTTTATTTTGAATCAAGTATCACGAAATTGAATAATTTCAAATTAAATCAGAGGAATTCGTATTTTATTACTAATAATTAAAATCGTTAAAAATTAAATAATTAAAAATTGAAATCTGTTTATATTGGAACAATTCTAAATTCAAAGCGGTTAAAATTTGATAATTTAATATTAAATATTTCAAAGCCAAAGCTTCTGAAATTTTAGAATTTGAACATAACGCAATTATAATTTAACATTAAAACTGATTAGACAATTTTTATAAAATCAAAGATTTGAATTATACAAACTAAACTCTCAAACTAAATAGTAATTTTAAACGGGAAACAACATTAAAAATGAAAAAAGGCTACTCCACAAACTTGTAACTTAAACGAAGGCAAAGTTCATTACATTTAAATTTAAATTACTTAAGAACTAATAATTTTTTAATTGCTGATTATACGATCAGAATTCAATTAATTGAATTTTAGTTGAAAAATTAAAACTTACGAAAGGGAAAAATTGTAAATTCAGCGTTCAATATATAAAATTAGAACTCTAAAATTGTAACCACTTAAAATTTCCAAAATAATTTATTGACTGCTGCGTCAATTTCTGTTAAATGTTTTAATTTTTATCTTTTGTTATTTTAAACACAATTTTTAATTTTTTAGTTTTGAAATCTTTCTTAGAATTTCATTCACTCTTGAAATTTTTCAATCAAATATTTTTCAGTTTGAAAAGATTTTTTTTTAAATCTTTAACGAAAAATCGGAAAATTTTAAGATATTACATTTATAATTAAAATGAAAAATGCACAGCAAGATTGCTGTAATATGATTCCATATTTGAAATGGCACAACTTTAAACTTTGCAGTTTGAAATTGCTTTATATTTAAATCTAAAATTTTCCAATTCAAAACTGACTATCAAGGATTTTAATATGAATTTTTTCAATATTGTGACATTTAAAATTTGAAACCTAGAAGAATTAATCTAAAAATCAATTTAAGAAGAAACTTTAATTACAAGGCCTCGAAGATTAAATTTGTAGAATTGCGCATTCAAAGTCTTAATTTTGAATTAAAATTGTAGACATTTTAAAGACGATGAATATATTATTAATTAGTATCATATAATGTAGTATCAAGTGACATTCAAAACGACTGTATAGATTTTTTTACTGAAAAATGTAATATCTGTAAAAAAATCACTGATATTTTAACAGTTCAGAATTAAATAATTTCAAATATTGTGATAAATATTGTGAACCTTTGAAGTTTAATTATTCTCAACACTTAGCAAATTTTACCCCATATAAAAGTTAGCGTCTTTATCATACATAGATTGACAGCAAACGGGATTATCTATAAACTGAGCCATGATGAAGTTATTCGATCCATTTTTGAAGAATATATAGAAAAGCAGTACAAATATCAATATTTATAAAAAATTAAATCTAATAATCGTCTTTTAATGTCATTTAAATCATTTTAAAAATGAATTGCTATAAAATCACACTATGTTATTACTACTATTATTGTGAAATTTTATGCTCATATGGTACATTTGAAAGTTTAAACAAAATGTTGGAAAAATTTCACTCTGATTTATTTTAAATACATATTAATTTGGTTTTTATTGTTATTTTTCTACAGATGAGATATCTGCATTTTTTGACATTTGTAGAAAAATTCTGAAAAGTTTACTATATCATAATTTATTTAATTGAAAACAAAAAGATATTCAAACGTTCAATGCTTTTGCAATATCTTCTCAAATATATACTAGCTTCTTTTATTATAGAATTCTGATAGCTTGCAACCTATTGAAGAGAAAAAACTTGAATCTCATATAATTAACATTAACAGAAATTAAGCAACCATCGAAAAACTTTGATGGTAATATTTGGCGATCGATGATAAAATTCCCCATTCTAAAAAAAATTCCCGGGTTTTTCTCGGATTTCCCGGTCCACTAGAAACCCTGGAATTTGAGTTTGATTGTTTATGACATATGTCGATTCAGATTAGTTAGAAAAAAAGACAGCATGGGAACCAATTGACTTTTTATTCGCATTTATCATCAAATAAAACTCTACCTGTTGGTGGTTGCCGTAGCACTTCTTGTTGCAGTTCTCGTCACCGTGGAAGTCGACACTAGTCTCGACTTCGCAGGAGCAGCAGCGGCGGTAGTAGTAGTAGAACTGGAAGCACGAGTGGTCGAGGAAGACTTGACTAGGGTTGTTCTGGATGCAGCTGCGCTCGTCGGTCTCGCTGCTGGTTTGGAAGCTGTGGATTTGCTCGCCAAGGATTTAACTTCACCGTTGGTGGTGGGTTTCTTATCCCCGGCAGCGGATGCTGGTTTTGGAGAAGAGACGGACGTTCTCGGCTTGGGGGCAGCGGTACTGAGACGTGTGGCCATCTTCGTAGCAGTTGTGGCAGCTTTTGGCGCTGGATTGGCTTTAAAGGCAGACGACGTTTTGCTCGCGATTCCGGTCGCAGGCTTGGTGTCTAATTGTTTTGGTCTTGATATCGTTGTGGATTGCTTCTTCGCTGTTGTGGCCGTCGTTCGTGCGGCTGTGCTCGTTTTTGTCGGAGAAGTGGGCAACGATTTTGTGGGCTTTGATGCTGTTGAAGTTTTTGCTGTTGAAGACTTCGAAGCCGTAGTCGGTGGCTTTTTTGTTGCCTTCACAGCTGCTGCGGTCGCAGCAACAACTGCGGCTCCTGCAATTGCAAAAAATTAATGTTGTGTTTCTGAGTGGCCAGTAAAAAAAAACAAAACAAAAAAAACTGTAGACTATTTCCCGGTATAAAATTACATTTTTCTTGGTTGCCGTCGAAGCGTTTGCAATCTTATTATTCAGTACGAGTTGCTTTATCAAATCCAATCCAAGAACTAAATATTTTATAACTTTAAGGTAAAATATAACATGTAAATTAACTGTAAAGAAAACAGTGGACTAATAAGGAAATAAATCGACTTACATAATATCAATGTAAGTACCATATTCCTGAGATTTCACGTCGAAATTTTAAACCAAAAACGATGAATGTTTTCGAAACTATTTAAATTTTAAACCCGAACAGGTAAATTTTCAATAAAAAAGTTAACGTTCTACCAAGAAAGACGATTTTTCAATCAAATAGTTAAATTTTTAACCAAGTCGATAAATTTACAACCAAATAGTTGAATTTTCAAGAAGAAGTCGAATTTTCAACAACAATAAAATTGAATATTCCACCTACGAAGATTAATCTTTAACAAAATTCTTGTATTTTCAAACAAAAAAATTAAGCTTCAATTAAAAACAGTTTACATTTTCAACCAAATAGTTGAATTTTCAAGCGAAAATACGAATCTTTTAAAAGGCAGATTTTTATCCCAGAAAGATTAATTGTCAATAAAATAATTAAAATATGCACCAAATATAAATATAAATATAAAATTTTGATCCAAAACAACTAAATTCCTGTCCAATAAGACAAATATTGAACAAAACAGTTGAATTTTCGACCAAAAAAGATTACTTTTTCATAAAATAGTTTAATTTTTAACAGAATAGTTTAATTTTTAACAAAATAATTTTATTTTAAACCAAGAAGATATGAGTTTATAACCAAAAGGTATTAATTCGAAACGAAAAATATAATAATAAATTTTTCAATTAAAAATAAGTAACTTTCAACCATAAAAGATGACTTTTCTACCAGAAGACGGGTTTTCAATCAAAAATAACTAATTTTCAACAAGAAAATATGACTTTTTAACAAAACAGTTTAATTTACAGGATGGTTAAATTTTCCAACAAATAGTAGAAATTTAAAGTAACAGATATGAAATCTGAACCAAAAATATAATAGTAAACTTTTTAATGAAAAAGAATTCACTTTTAACCAAGAAAGACGACTTTTCAACCAAAAGAATGAATTTAAATCAAAATTAACCAAAGTTCTACCCAAAAAGACTAATGCTTAATAAAACAGTTGAATTTTCGACCAAAAGAAATAAATTCTGAACAAAAATATAATAATAGTCTTTTCAACTAAAAAATAATAACCCTCAAACAAAAATAGTCAGATTTGCTTATTAGGTTCTCTTAATTCAGTGCTTATTTAAGCAAAGAAACGGGAAAAAGGGGAAATCTCAATAAAAAAATTTTTTAAAACCGAAAAAACGGAAAAAAGCGGAATTCTTTTTTACAAAAAAGGTAGTTTAGGATATGTTAGCACTTTCATGACCCAGGATCTAAAATAATTTTAGATTTTGAATTTACGATAGGAAATCATACTTCAATCTGTGCTCCTTTTAATAACATTATACTTTTATGTCTCCGAAATGACCGGAAGTGGGTAAATTTCATGAAATAAAATATGTTAGAGTTGTCGGTATACTGGTCCAAACAAATAAATAAAATAATCAGTAAATTAAATAAATTGGTAAATAATTAAATAAGCCAGTAAATTTCATATTTGAAGAAATTCCAATTATTAGTAATTAATTTTATAAATTTACGTTACTGATGTAATTTCTATGTTAAATATCTAAAAGAAAGTTTTCGTTTAAAAATATATCAGGAATTTCAGTATTTTAACGATCGATCTACACAAGCTTTAAGTTTTTAAATATTTAGTATAAAAGAAGTATGTTGAAAGGAACAAACAATCTTTTTATAAGAAATGTTACATTTTTAAGTAATTTTTCAATAATTTCTCAATGATTTCTGCCGTTAAAGAATTTCTTTTTAAAAATTGGATACAATTAGGACGTTGAAAATCCGTTCACAGTGATATAAAAAAGTAAAAATAAAATAAAATTAATTAAATACATAATTTTTATACGTTCAGTAGAGCGAAGTAAAATTGCTAAAACTAATCAAATGGTTTGAGCTGAAGGGCAAAATTTGTGGGTTGATATCCAAAATAATTAAAGAAAAGGATTTGCAATCTGTTAATATCTTATGTTTTCGTTTTTGAATTTACAAGAAAAAATATTGTAAGAAAAAAAAATTCTGCCTTATTTACAATTTATCGGAAATGTACAGAAACACGTTTTTTTGGATTGATTCTTTTTCGTGGTGTTTATAACGTTCCAAAATAAAAAAAAGAGATCCAAAAAATCCTAAATCGACGGTTCAAGCTGAATAAATTTCAGTTTCGACACATTCAACTTTTTTTTTAATTTGTGCATATTACTCAATCCAAAAAAGCATGTTCTTACACATTAAAAAGAATGCTTATTGAGCAAAACACTTTAAAATTTGTAAATTTTTTATCACTGTTTATTAGTAAACGCTGTCAACATAACAAATTTGTTATAATTTAACCAAAAAGAAATATTTTGAATTTGAAATCCTTAAATTTTACTGACTTAAACATTTTTTTCACTTTTGTCGAAAGCCAACCCCCAAGTTTTGTTCCCTCCTCAGCTCAAACGATTCGATTTATATCTTTCCTAATCGTTAGTGTTCTTAAATTCAAATTAAAAATTGCTTAAGTTAGAACATTTAACATTGCAGTGCATGAATTTGGAACATTAAATTTTTTAGTTAGGAATTTAACTTTGTACATTTCAACTGAAAAGTGTTCACCTTCTAATACTTCTTTAAAAAGTACTATATATTTTGTGACTGTTCCTATTTCATTTTGGATAACAACTTCTGTCTCCAGATTTCAAATTTTCAACATTCTTTAAAAGGTTTCAGCTTTACATTTTTTTAAGAGTATTTTTTATGTTTAAGAACTATAGAAACATGTAAATTATCTATTTAAGTGTCATAATTGCTTTAATTATTATTCAAAGATGTGTACACTGCATAAGTGAAAACGAACATTAAAAACTCCCGGCTTTTATAATTATTTAATGTTTTACCTGCAGCTGCAGCAGCAACAAGAGGAACTTTGTTCTTCGGTTCCTCACTCTTCGCTTCGTTGCTCGTCAATTCCTGGCTCATAGGTTCCTCGCTTTTCGGTTCCTCTATCTTCAGTTTCTCAACCTTCACGGTCAATTCACGAGCTAAATCATTGTCATTGACAACATCCTCGACAACATCCTTCTGCTCTACATCAATATTTTCCTTCTGAACTGTCGGTTCCGTGACTTGTGCGTATTCGACAATATTCTCCAATTCTTTAGCTTCACTAACCTGGCGTTCCAATCCTGTAAACTCTTGAGATTCCGAAAGATGCAAAACTGGCGCGTAATTGGTTTTCTGTTCGAAGATTT
This sequence comes from Belonocnema kinseyi, assembly GCF_010883055.1. NCBI lineage: Eukaryota > Metazoa > Arthropoda > Insecta > Hymenoptera > Cynipidae > Belonocnema > Belonocnema kinseyi. The sequence continues at coordinate 65,430,529 of NC_046666.1, read as the reverse complement.
CATTCGCTTCGATCTTCTCAGTCTCAATCGGAACACATTTGTCTGTTTCATCTGAAAACTGCGCTACATCAGGAACCTTCTCTTCAAAATGTTCTGCCTCCAAACTCAACTCAAACTTGGTCTGCGATTTCTCTTGAATCTCTGGATCAAATTCAATATCGTTTGTTTGGACTTCTGGCTCGAAGTCGGGAATTTCTTCCTGTTTCTCGAAGACTTCATCTGACTTGAAAACATTTTCCTTGTTCTCGAAGAAGCATGCATTATTCTCGAGGGCTTCATCTGGCTTAAAATCATTTTCCTTGTTCTCAAAGGAACATATATTATTCTCAAGGACTTCATCTGGCTTGAAATCATTTTCTTTGTTCTCCGAGAAGCATGCATCATTCTCAAGGACTTTCTCTGGTTTGAAATCATTTCCCTTGTTTTCCAAGAAGCATGCATCATTCTCGAGGACTTCATCTGGCTTGAAATCATTTTCCTTGTTTTCCAAGAAGGATGCATCATTCTCGAGGACTTCATCTGGTTTGAAATCATTTTCCCTGTTCTCAAAGGAGCATATATTATTCTCGAGGGCTTCATTTGTCTTGAAATCATTTTCCTTGTGCTCAAAGGAGCACGTATTATTCTCGAAGACTTCATTTGGCTTGGAATCATTTTCCTTGTTCTCAAAGAAGCATTCATTATTCTTCAGGAGTTTTTCCCCGTTCTCGAAGGCATCTACACTTTCCTGGTTGCTTTCAGCTGCAAAGTCTGCAGTTTCAGGCAGCAGGGGTTGTTGGAATCCAAATTGAGAAACGGGATTGAATGAAGATCCGAATGCAGAATCTTGAGGAACCGGAGAAACATCGTTCTGTTCAGGAGAGAAATCTCCAAGAAGCTGAGAGTTCCCAGATTCTGAGACCTTGTCTTCCTGCATATTTTGCGCAAAAGGCACTGCGTTTGAATTGAATAAACAAGCTTGAACCTCATCGTTTTCAGCCTCCGGCTCAGTGGCTTCCGCAGATTTAAAGTTTTCTTCTTTTAGCGTCTCTTTCAAAATCTCCATATCGAACGGATTCTGCGATTTCCGTTCCAGAGTTTCTGTCGGCGACTCTAACACAAAAGGGGAAAGGGGTTCGTTTTCCTCCGAAATTTCTTCCTTTTCCTCGACGGATTCCAATTCTGGACTCTTCATATCATCGTCGTGAACTCCATTCATATTATCCGAAAAGTCAACATCAGAAAGATCATGAACGGCATTCAGATCGACTCCCTTTTCAAAAGCGGCTTCGAAATCTCTAGGAGTGAAGGACATAGCCATCGGATCTTTCGAGATGTCGTAGTCTTCGCGATCAGAACCTGTAAAGGAACAATCCATCGCGGAGACTCCGGTTCTCTGAAATTCGCTCGTGGTGAGAAAACTTGTGGTGGATTCGTCGCCGAATTCGGCTTTGGTGGAGGAAATTTCTGAGTCATCGAGGCTGATTTTGTACTCGGGATCCAGGGGTTTTGACAAAGGCGAGCCTTCATCTTCGATGTCGCTCGGCCTGTGAGAAATTTCCTCGTCGAACTCGCTTTCGCTGGGAATTGGAATATCGTCCATCACGGTGGGTATCTGCTTGAGCGGAGACCCAGAGATGGGAAAATCAGGGACATTCATGCGCTGTGGAAACATCGAAGGCGGGATGAATTCCTTCGCGTCGGGATTCAAGTGGAACTCCATGTCTTCGAGTTCAGATTCGGGCTGCTTTCTGAAGGTGAAATCCTCTTCAGGGTTTCTGGTCTCGGCAGTACACTGTAAAGATACGAACGAACTTTTAATATTTTAAGTTTCACATTACATATTTAATTTATGAGTAACACCTTGCAGAGTTAATACGAACACGATAGAAATTAGTGTCAATTCATGGTGAATTGAATATGTAAAACCTTTTTTTAAATAATAAGATTTGAAAATCAACAACACATAAGTTAATATGTGGACAACAAATTGAAAAAACGGTACTATGACAAACAAATTTTCGAATATGGTACAAAAATCACCTCTGTGTCTGTAAGTCCAGGCGACGGTGTTCTCAATTCGGTCTCACTTTTTGAATTGCAATTTGATTCTTCTTTCAGAGGCTCGCTTTCGGAGTCGTCTTCGATAAGAGGCTTTGGACTGCAAGCCTCCTTCTCCTCCTTGGATTCACTGGAAGGCTCGTTCACCAGAACAGAAGAATCTTTGTCCTTATCTGGCTCGACGCGGTAGTAATTCCACTCGTCCTCGGAATCCTCGCTGTCCGCTACATTATCTGCCTCAGGAAGCAGTTCATGTTGACGAGATTCTGAAAAACGTCCAAGTCAGACAATCAATATCGATAACATTAATAATAAAATACGAATCAGTTAAAGTTATAAATAAAAATTTCAATTTGAAAAAAAAAATTATTGCAACTTAAAATTGTCATGCTTAATCAAAACTTATTGCATAAAAGTAATATTTTCGAGAGAAGTAAAACAAAATTGTCCAAGACGAGAGCCACAGAAAGAAAGATGTTTTTGGAGAAAAATGTGAAACTAATTAAGACAAATTATACCGTAATATTGATCAAAGTTCGTTGATCTCCTAACGAAGAGGGAGGATACCGGCTTATCCCCTTATCGTCAACCGCACCAGTTTTCGGCCACCTTTTCGCGCTCGACCGAGTTTGTGTAGAGGATTTACTGATTCACTGATTAATTGCTAAGAGGGGTCGAATTTAAGAAGGACGTTAAGAGAGTTTCGAACAGGAGCAATCGCCGGTGACTAAAAGCAACTACGCCTGCCAAGAGATGCATTATCGATCTAGTCTGGAGCCCCAGAACCCCCTCTTTTCTCCGCCCCTGACACCACCCACCTGTACGCGGTATAGTAACAGCCGCTCCTCATCTCGATTCAGTTACCTGTCGTCTGTTCCTAGGATTCAATTTTTTCCACATTTAACTCATTTTTCAAATACTCTCAGAAAATTGAATTGTTCCAATATTTGCATTTTTAACTGAATTCATCAATAAATTATTCAGTAACCGAAAAAAAGAAGCTCGCAGACCTCTTTTTTGTCAGGCGTAGTGCGGGATTTAATTATCTTGAAAGTTTAGGTAAATTTATTGTTTTCGAATAAGAGGTATGGACGAAGACTGAAGGAAAGATGAAAGTGCTGCCTACGTGCCAGTCACTTACTTAGATTCAAATACCATTTTCTACCAAGGCAGCGCTAGTTAGCAACTTAGCATTCTCACTTTTAATGAAGAAACCGCGAAGCTAAAACCCATGGTTTTAAAAACTTTTTTTAAACATGGGTTTTTTTTAAACCCATGGTTAATTGCAGTTTGTGTGACTCTTTTTACTTCATATTGTTGTCTTGTTATGCACTTTCTTGAGAATAAGAAGGCACTCATTCAAAGAAGAACGTGTTCCTTAGCAGGAAATATTTCAAAATCTAGGGCATGTGAACGAGAATTTAATTTTCCAGGATCGGTTAAATTTAAATCTGGGATTGATATGCATTCGGGAATTGCTTTTTGAATCATGAAATATGAAACATAGGAAATTACTCAAAATTCAAAGAGAAAATCAGAAATTGTTATAAAATAATAATTACAAACTTAAATTCATTAAGAAAGAACAATATTTCAAATTTGGAAGAGTTCGAAAATTTTAATTTCAAGTTCGGGGCAGCCGTTTTAATAGATTGATTCAGAATTTTTAAATTCCAGCACTAAATAATTTACACTTAAGAACAAAAATTTTAACGCTTTTTAATTGTTCAATTTTAAATTAAATGCAGTTAAAATGCAAATTTACAAAATTTAAATTTTTATAAATTGAATACTTCAAGGACTTCTAATTAAAATATTTAAATCCACGTTACCAGTTTCAATTTTTATGCTCTTCACATGAAAGAATAAATCTATACATTTTAAAAATTATATAATTTTAAGCTTTTTAAGCAAGAAAAATTAAAAGTTGATAACAACACTTTTTTTAAGTGAACATTTTTTAAATTAGAAGTTAAATTATTTTCACTTTGAGTAATTTCAAATGAATAATTGTTCAATTTTTATTTATACATCAAAAGTCAACACTTTCACTAACGAATTAAAAAAATGTAACAATTAAAATTGTAACGTTTTAAGTTTAGTTTTAGCACTTTGAAATTTTACAACAATTAAGTTTCAAATTGTTTCATTTTGAATATTTTACTTAAAACTGCTCATGATAAATTACCATTTTTCCTTTTCTTTTTTGTAATATCCAAATTAAAAACTAAATCGATTAATAATATAAGAAAAGCACTTAATTATGAATATATTAATTAAAATTAGTTTTAAACCGAAAATAGTTTATACAGTTTCAATTGGACGTTTACACTTGTTTAACAAATAAAGCTTTGGAATTAAAACAGTTATATTTTTAACGTTAAAATCCGTAAACTTTTTAATTTTGAACAGATTTAGAATCGTCTTGTAAAATCAAATATTGCTCAATTTATAATACACTCTTAATTTTTAATTACGGGAGAGCTCAAAACTGAATTTTAAAATTCTTTAAATTTAAAACGTACACTTAAAAGTGAAGATCTAAAACGCAAAATTTGTAAAGTAAAAAATGTCAAAATTACGCACTGTAAGCTGAATGATTTCATAATTGAAAATGTTAACAGTTGAAATGAGTTGAACTTATATAAAAAAGTTGAAATCGAAATTCTTTTAAACATGGCAATATATCGATGAGTTCTACGAAGAATAGGGCTATCTTTTCGTTACCGTTAAGTAATAATTAGGCTAGCTTCATTTACCTGATTTTTTCAGAAATTATAAATAACAATAAAAAACAAATAAATGGAGTATTAAAGACAGAAATATTTGAAGTGGAGATCCCATCACAAATTAACAATATTTTTAATTTAAAAAATTCAATATGGAAACAAAACTGGGGGCTTTCAAACTTCTGTCATTAAAAATGGAACATTTTGAATTTCCAGCTTGTTTAAAAGAAAATTTAATTTAAAGTTCAACCAGTAATTTGTTTCTTGAATTTTTTAAAATTGAATAATTTAAACATTTAAGAGTCAATGCGATATTTATCTGGTAACAGTTTATTTTTAAACGTTTGCATTTCAAAATTTCAAACTTTTGACTCAAAACTCTTCACTTAAAGTTCTTCTTTTCTGAAGGGATACAATTTTTCAGTAGTTAAAATAATGTCCAATTTCAACCGCTTTAGAAAAAGAAAAGTTCGAAATTTCGTCTCTGAAACTTTATACTTTAAAACTACAATTCTGAAACTTTTTTTCATGAAATATAAAATATTATAATAATTTTACATTCGCAGCTAAAAAAAAGGAAACATCAGAAAAATATTCTTTTTTCAACAATTTATCTACACAATTATCTTCTTACTAGTGATCTTAAATTCTAAAGATTCACTCAAGTCAAGCAAAATATTCATTTTTTATTCCGCGATCAGATAATGCATGTTTGAATAAAATGTAGTCGAGATATTTCAGTAATCAGATAGAAAGGGAGTAAACTTTGGGCGAAGTTCCTGGGTTTTATTTATGATTCCTGGAAGGGTTTAAAGACAGTTTTTAGGTAACGGTAAGTGCACTGCGTGGGAAGACGAAATGAACACTGCATGCTCGAAGGAGCCAAATGCAACACGCCCTTCGTGGTCGAACAATGAGGGTTCTGCCCAAAAGAGGACTGGAATGGGATGACACGACAGGATTAAATAAATGCTCGGGACAGCCGCGATACCCATTTTATTTGTAATTTTTTATTTGTCACTCGGGACTTCCATCGCTTCCATCTCATCATGTCTCGGTGTTTTTCTTTTTCCTTGCATACGCTCAACCTAATGTCACGCGAATCCGGCGACTCAAGATCTAATTTTAGACAGGGGTCTTCACTTGGCTCCTGCTATTCAAGGCCCGGTTTCTCCTGGTACTTCTGAACAAATTCGAACTCTCTCCGCTGTTATCTTGATTCTTACATCGTGATACGAGAGCTTATCCCAGAGATGAATAAGCTTGAAAAATTTTTTTTTCAGGATTCGTACGCTATCTTTAACACTTAATTACAATTAACGAATTTCTGCTCTCAAAAGCAGATCAGCATAAGCACGATTCTAGAAGAGATAAAAAAAATGGTTTCAGCACCAAAGATCAGTCGGATTCCCTTTCTCGCGGGCAGTCTTAAATCTTCAATGTACAAAACTTGTGACATTTTTACACTATTAAATAAACCATTCATTCCTTCAGTATTTAAGCCCGAAGAATAAAGTTGATTTTAAATAAAATTTAACTAACTACGATGCATTTTTAAAATAAACTAATGCACCCGCCGCTTATCCTTCACGACTCAGTGATTCACAACCAATAACCTTGATCTGATAAACTTGAATCTACAGAATCTAGAACAAGTACGTTACAAATATTTCAGTTGCATTTTCATTCATAGTTGTGATTTTGATAAGAATTATCAACAAGAAAAATTGTGATTAAGGAAAGAAAAACTTGAAACACTTGAGCGACTTTTAGAAATGATTCAGCTCGAAAGGCAAGCTCGACACAAATACTCAGTATTAATGTTGACGTCATCTCAGCCTTGATGATAATCAATTTCGTTTTAGGTAACAGGGTGTTGCACTCCCTGTTCAACGAACGTAAAAAATATTGAAATGACGCAATAAATAACTCGCAATAGACAGCATGCGAATCTATCACATCTTCAGGGGTCTATAAATAAGCTCAACATTGTAAATCTACAATGCAAGTGCAATTTATTCATAGATCTGGTGATTTTCCATCGAATTTTGTAATTGTTTCAATCATCGACTGCACTTTCAAACGTAAAAGAGAGAGAGAGAAACCAGTCGAAAATTTTGACATTGATTCAAACTCTTTTAATGGAATAATAAGTTTGAACTGAACGTAAATGGATCTTTGAATACGACGACTATCCAATTACCAGGTTATAAGGAGTTTCAGGTCTGGAAGAGAAAATGAGACGTATTGCCCATTTCCAAAACTATAAATATCAAGTGAACTTGCGACGTGGGAAATCAGAATTAATTGAATGATTAGACATAAAAATACGGAGAATGTTAACGTCGTGAGACTGACTTTTCAAGCAAAAGCAAGCATCAGAACGTCCAATGACCTACTTTGAAATGCACTAGTCAAGATTTCGTTGCTTTTGTTCTTTTGCGAAAGAAATTAATTGGTTTCGAAGGCGCTGATACATACTTTAATCCTGAACTCAAAATGTCACATTTAATTAAATCTTCAAAAAACTTAACTAGAAAAATTCTATGTTCAGAAGTATGTAATAAATTCAGAGCCTGAATTCTCAAAGTAATTTAATTTGTAGCTTTTTTTTTATTAAAAATTTCTTATTATTGGAATATGTACTTTTAAAATTCTTAACGCACTTTCAATTAAACAATTTATCCACATGTTTGGCAATTTTTCAAATTGAGTAGTTCGAATTCGTTTTAATCTTAAGTTCCCTTAATTTTCAATTGACAGTTTCACGCGTTTATTATAAATAATTGTAATTTTTCAGTTTCTAAGGATTCATTCAATAAGTTTAATTTAGAAAGATTTAAGCCTCTACAGTATATGCATTCGAATTTAGCGCATATTTTGGTAAAAGAATACAAACAAAAAAACAAGTTTCAACCAAAGTGGTGAATCTTCATGTAAAATAAAGAATCTTTCACAGGAATAGATTCAGTTTAAACCCAAAAGATGAATTTTTAATTAAAATTATGAATATTTAGCTGGAATAGTTAAATTTTCAGTTAAAAAAATTAATTTTAAGACAAAGGAAACAACTATTTTTTTCTAGAAGAAGAGTTTAACTCGTTACCAAGAAATCTAATTTTAATTCCAGGTTTCTCAAGGCATATAAAAATTCCTGGACAATTCCATGTTTTCCACATAGGCTAGACACCCTGAAGTACGGTAATAGGTTTGATATTTCTAATTAAGAAATTGAAACCATCAGAAACATCATGATATTTAACATTTAACTAGATAAAGAATTATACTCCTACAATTATTCAGAAGAAGTTTTGAAAGCTTGGACGAAAGATTCAATTGATAAATTAGATCCAATTTAACTTTCAGCTAGGAAAGATTTAAGGTCTAGTACACATTTCTTAGAAATAAATTGTTCTTGTCAATTATACATATAAAACTTAAGCGTAAATTAAAAAAAAAATAAATCTGCATTATCGCGAATTAAAATTCTTTTGCAAAATCGAATCACTTTACACATTTCAAAAAGCATCGGAATCTTATGTTCAAGCATTCATTTAAGAAGAGTCTGAAAAAGAAATCGTGCGATGTAAAAGTTATTTTTAACTATTTCTCGACGATAAAAGTAGATTTCGTCAATTTAGAGAAGGTTCACAAAATCGGAAATGAAAAGGTCAAGTTTCATTCACGATAACGAAGGCCTCAGCAAGTTCGTTAATGAAAAATTACGATTATTTCTGCAAGAGAAAATTTATTATAAAGTGTGTAAAAATTAAATTTTTAATTCTAAACATTTAAGAAAAAAGCGACAGTGATTCACTAGTGAATGTTTAATAATTAAAGTTTCATCTAAAAATATAAATCCTCAACCAAATAGTTGCATATTTAACCAAAAAAAGTTGATATTGATATCAGTAGAGATCGCTTTTTAAACCAAGATGACGAATTTGCATCAAAAGAGTTGAATTTTGTACCATGAAAAATGTTGTTTACCAAGAGGTATCAGTTTTCAACCAAAGAGTTAGGGTTTCAATCTAATTTCAACTCAAAGGTTGATTTTTTAATTTTAAAAAAGTTCATACTCAACGAAAAATATAATAGTTGATATACTGCAACCAAAAAATATTTTTACTTTTGATGCAAAAGCTGAACTCAATCAAAATAGAAGAATTTACAACAAAATACATGAATCTTCAAGTTGAATTTTTTGTCAAAAAAATTAAATACACAAAAAATGAATTTTATACAAAATATTTAAATCTTTAACCAAACAGATGAATCGTCAAGAAATATAAAAAAATTTTAAATAGTTTAATTTTAACCTTTAAAAAAAATTTAACGAAAAATAAAATAGCTGATATTTGAACCAAAGAAAATTGTAATTTTAAATAAAGAACAGTTGAATTCCAGCAAAAAAGGCGAATTTCCAACAATTCAATAGTTGAATTATCAAATAATCAATTCATTTTCTACCAAAAGAAGCGAATTTTTCAATAAAATAATAAAAATTGCAACCAAACAGATGACTCAATCAGCCAAATAGTTGCATTTTTTATTTAAAAAAAAATGACATTTCTATTAAAAGAGATGAATATTTAAACCGCAGGACAAATTTTCACCAAAAGGAGTAAAATTTCCAACCAAGACAGATTTTAAGTTCAGTAAGAAAAAAATAGTAACCAAATTGTTGAATTTCTAAATCAAAAAGATCATTTTTTAGAAGGAAATCGAATTTTCAACCATAAAAGTTGAATTTTCGCCAAAAAAGTTCATTTTTAATCAAGAAAGATAACTTCTAACGACAAAAATGAATTTTTAACTTAACATAAATTCTGACCTAAAAGTATAACAGCAGACTCTTTAGACAAAAGGACATTATTTTCAACAAAAAATAATAGGATTTTTGTAACAGGTTCTATTAATTTATTTTGCATTTGAGCGAAACTACAAGACATCGGAAATGATAAGGTCAAGTTTCATTCACGATAACGAAGGCCTCAGCCAGTTTGTTAACAAAAAATTGTGACTATTTCCGCAATAGAAAATGTATTATAAATTATGTAAAAGATAAAATTGTAATTATAAAGATTTGGGAAAAAATGACTGCTTTTTAGATAGCTGAAAAAGAAGAAAATGATACATAAATAGTAATTATTTAAACATGTTTTTAAATAAATAATTATCGACTTTTTATAAACCCTTTAAACCAAAAAAAAAAAAATAATAATAATAGAGTTGATACAACGATAAATTTTTATGTGCAGTTCCTAAAATAATTAGAATAAAACAGATGAAAACAGAAAAAAGTGGGTTAATTGTAAGTCTGCAATTATTCTAAACAAAGAGATATCCACGTGGAGAAAAATGGAAAATTCTTACCCACGAATCCAAATAATCGAAAAATATTGCAATTTCTCATAACCACAAAGAATAAAGAAACAACAGTATTTAAAACGAAATGATAAAAAGGTGCCAACTGCTTCCCATTGATCCACTACTGTGTACATTTTTTTTACGAAATCTTCACTGCCAAAAAATTCACTAATCACAGCCAAATTTCACTAGAAAAACTTTGTAACCTCATTACACTTTTTTCCACAGGATTGAAAGTGTTAAGCATCTGCTTCAGAGAATTCTTAATCTTCAGGATTCGTAAGATAATTAGGGACAGATGTCCCCCACATCATGATCTTTGTTAGCAGAAAACACCTGACTCACAACTCGCCTCCACTCGCCTTGAGGAACTGCGAATCGAGACCGAACCAACCGAGACGCAAAAAAAAAAACACACACGAACAGAGAATTTCTCACAAGATTTTGAGACTTGAACGCGATAATGATAATTAATTTAATCTGAGACGGATGTATAACGGCTCGCCGGCCGGCCGGCACCGATTCAAAATTCAAATTCTCAGCACGCTCACAACGTGCGTGCGTGCAACGATGGTGGACCCAAATGCAACAACGTACCTTTGCCAAGGATTAGCTCGCACTTCGCACCGGAGATTTTTTATCCAGCCGGTGGTATTTTCCTCTAGGGAAATTTCGCTCTCTCGGAGATGAGGTCGTCGTGAAACGAACTCGAGGCAACTTAAAGGTTGAACGAGTATCGACAAAAGAGGTAAAAACTTTTCGGGAAGAAAAGATGTCTACGTGAAGTTTCTGCTCGAGGTTTCGAGACCAACTTAGACCAACTGCCGCGCTCCCACCATAAGCTTTCCGCGCCCTTCCCCGCCATTGGCCGGAGTGCCCCCTTTTACCGCAGTGCATGCAATGGCGGGCCAATCGTATTGGGAGCGCCAAATTTAAAAGGTTGTTATTTTTTTAAAGAGTGATTAGAGATAAAGAGATAATGCACAATGGACAGCGAAGTCTGAAAAAATATAATTAATTAATCATTTAAAATTTGAAACAATTACAATTAAAAAATGAACTTTTTTATTCACAAAAAATTATAACAAACAAGTTTTATAATTCTCGACAACTTTTTATTCCAATTCAGAATCTACGAAATTGATATACGATTAAATTTAAGGCTTCGAATTTGAAAAAAAGTCAAACAATTTAAATTTGAAAGTGTAAAAGTTAAAATATTTATCATTTAAAATTGGCCGAGTCTAAACTTTAGACAGTTCATACGTTTATGATGTTCATAACACGGTCTATACATTTAAACAGGATGTCTAGCGATTCATAGGAACAAAATTCAACGTTTTTCAAGGTTTTCCACGTCAATAAATCAAGTTTTTCTAAGTTTTTTGTTTTTATCAATGAAATTGAAGGTTTGCAGTACAGAACTAGATGATAACTAATATTTCTTCGACAATAGGTTTTTTTAAAGATAAGTAAAAAAATTAAATGCACTATTTGAGCATAATAGCAAATTTTACATTCTCATCATTTATGATTGAGAAAGTATTAGAATTGTCGGAAATTTGACACCACCTTTTTCAACGGATCTCCACGTTTCAAGACCCCCTGAATCCGAAAATCAGGTTTTTAGGATGGCGTCTGTCTGTCTGTCCGTCCGGCCGTCCGTAAACACGATAACTCTCGAAAAAATCAACGAATCAAATTCATCTTTGGCACACTTTTTTAGATCCTAAAACAAAGGACGAGTTCGTGAACCAGCCATTTTTGATAAAAATTCAAAAAGTGAGCGCATTTTGAAAATTTGTTAGACAACTTTTTACTGGATTTGAAAATTCTATGCACAGATGTTTATAGTATTAAAAAGAACTAACAATTTATCCTCATGACTTTTTTCGATAAAAAGAAAATTCTCAGAGTTCTAACGTTTTCAAAATTTTTTTAATCAACCGAAAATCAAAATTTGAAGCCGAAAAACGCACGATATAACAAAAAAGTCAAGAAAAGAAAAACATTTCTTTTTAAAAGCCCTACAAGATTATCATAACTAATTTTTGGATTTTCTTCAAAAATGGAAAATTAAAATTTTGATTGCACAAAAAATAATGGAAAATCAAAAACTCCATTTTGTGAACGAACTACGTAGGATATAAAAAAAGATGAATTAACAAAAATGGTTATCCCAAAAAAAATCTACAATTTCGTTAAGAATCACTTCTTGATAGGACGCGTATTTTTTGTTTTATTCGTGAAAAATAACGTTGAAAAAAAATTTTTAGATGTGTGGAAAAACGACGAAAGTTACGAGAAAAAAATCCAACAAAACCTGTTTACAAAAGTCTGTCGGAAATTGAGCGCGCGGCGCGAGTGTCACGATGAGAATGTGTACCTCAAAGCCTACGGAGCTTTAAGAAACTTAATCTTTGACTATACTTAATTAAGTAGACAATTCAGAATATGAAGAAGCATATAACTACTGCCATCTAAAAGAGATCTTTTTGATAAAGTTTTTTTCAAGCATTCCAAATGCAAAGAATAAATATCCGAGCGCGAAGCGCGAGGTGCAATTATGTTCGAGCGCGAAGCGCGAGATTCAACCGTCGCGCGCCCTAGGCGCGCTCAGACTCGCGAACGAAGCGATTTTTTTTTTTTTAATTCTTCTTATAGATTTTTCACCGAATAATCGTCTATCCTAGTGCGATACTGTCACACTACATTTTTATTTTCTCGGAACAGAATAATTTGTGTGTATAAAATATTTGTTATTATTATTCCATTTTCAATAACTTCCGAAAATTGATTTTCAAAACCTGCGAAAATTTAATCTCAAAAGTCTTGGAGGATTTACTTTGAATTGGTTCACTTTTTTATATTAAATTTTATTTAAACTATTGGCATTTTTTACAGCATTCTGCAGCCTATAGCATATTTCAATTGGTGGTCAGTGACACTTTGAGATTATCAGCTGACATATCTATTTCCTCCCAAATGGATAACAGCTTCTAATAAAAAATTTTGTATCTGAATAAGCGTCACGTCATCTCGGAAGTGAAATTCCGTCTTATTTTTAAATGGTGACTCCCATTTTGCAGAATGTTTCTTCGCTCTCCTAAACAATTTTGATCTTGATGGTTTGTGACTAAAACCCAACTGCTAATGTCTAATTTGAAAATAAAATTTGCAAGTCACTAGAAAATTTTAGGTAATAAATTGCGGACTCTTTTAAAACCTTTATGCGATCTTTTTCATTGTTTGTAAAATTTAAAAAATCTTTGTACTCTTTTTTAAATATTTATGAAATCTTTGTGAAATCTTTTGAAGTCATTTAAAATGTTTAAAAAATGGTTGAAATATTTTAAATCGTTTGAAATCTGATTTATAACGCCGTTGTAAAAAATTGTATATCCCTGAAATCTTTGAGTGACATCTCTTAGATCTTCGTGAAGTCTTCAAAAATCATTTGCAACTTATGAAATGTTTAAAATATTTGAAATATGCGAAATCTTTTAAAATATTTTAGAACCTTTTTAAGTATTTTGAAACATGATGAAATCATTTGAAATACGATGTAAACGCCTTTGTAAAATCTTTGAAATCCTTAAAATCTTTAAACTTTTGGGAAATCTATTGAAAGCTTTGAAATATTTGTGAAATATTTTGAAATTTTTTCGAATTTTTAAATATGATGAAATCTAGAAATCTGGGGTACAGTCAAAAGTGCAAAAAAATCTAATCCTACAGCTGAATTAAGATCGACATTTTTAACTCATAATTCTTTATAATTTGTAAATTGTATATCACAAAAAATGATAACTTTAACGTTCTTTACCACATTTCAAATATAAAAATACTAAAAGACTAAAATAAACCATTATAAAAAATCAAATTCAAGATTCTCGTCAAAAAATCAAGGAGATTTTCAAGTTTACAAGGTTAAAAACAATTCAAGGAGAATTCCAGGATTTCAAGATCGCCAGACATCCTGCTTTAAAGGACATGAAAGCATTAAAACACTATCAAAATTTGAAAGTTTGTAAGCTTTGAAGAAGGCGAAAATCTTTAAAACTTGAAATATTAAGAGTCTCTGGACTTTAAAAAATCCTTAATTCTTCTGTTTCAAAATAATAATTCTTCGATATTCAGAACTCCATAAAATGACAAGAGCTTAGTTTAAAAAAATTTTATTATATTAAAAATCCTTAAGTTTAAGGAATGCAAAACTTCCGAAAATGTATCGTTCTTAAAAGACCCCAATTTGCGAAATAAAATTCTTGTCTTAAATAAAACTAGCCCTGCTTGCTGAACTTTTTCGGCACTCTAGCCCTGTTTTCTCGACCAAGTGAACCAAGTGAACGCTTGGTATCTAAGGCCAAAAATATTCCGGGGTGATTCGGAAATAGGTAGACGAACTACGAAGGGATCCGCGATGAGAGAGAGGATCGCGAGTACGAGTAGAATGAATTATTGGCGAAGCGAAGTCGAGCCTCGAGCCTGGTTACTAGCAATGTACTGAAAATAATCCCGGTTAATAAAAGTACATACAAGCATAATATATTCGCGTTCCATCATTGGAATTCTACCGGAAACTGGCACGTAATAAAGCCAACACAGCAGGTGGCATTATGTCCGGATTAACATTCTTCGCCAAGTTTAATGTCGAGAAGAAACGAGGTCGTTTATTTGGAATAAATAATAAGTATAAATACAACTAGGATCTATAACGGATATATAAAAAAAAATTATAGTGAAGATCTTGAATTAAACAAGTCCTTAAAATCTCAAATCCTTGAACTATTCAATTTGATAAAAATTAATTATTGCACTATCAGACTTCTTAGCCTAAAAAGATCTCAAAATAGGGGATATTGGGTGATTTTTTACGAGAATAGGGAAATAATATGAGGATAAAATTTTTTTAATAAAACTAATATAGGTAACGTATCGAATTCAATATGAAACGCTTTAAATTTGTAAGATTTCAAGTGAATGAACGAATTTTCAACAAAATAGTGCATTTTTAATAGCAAAAAAATTAGTTTTTAACCAAATAGTTAAACTTTAAGCAAAACAGACCAATTTTTAACAACAAGAAAAAGATTAATTTTTATCAAAAAAGTTAATTTTCCAAAAAAAAATATAATAGTGGATAAATTGCAACCGAAAATATTTTTATTTTTAATAAAAAAAAAGTTTAATTCAAACAAAAATTAATTTTCAACTAAATACTTGAATTTTCAGTATAAAAAAAAGAAATATGACAAAAAAATTTTTTTTGAACAAAATACTTAAATTTCGAACTAAGCAGATGAATCTTTAACAATAAAATAAATTTTTAACAAAGTAGTTAAACTTTCATAAAAAAGGAGTTTTTATCGTAAAATATAATATTTGATATTTCAACCAGAAAAGATTGTAATTCTAAATATAAAAAAATTGCTGAATTCCAGCAAAAAACAGGAACTTTCAACAATAAAAGAGCTGGAATTTTCGGATAAAAAAATTAATTTTGAACCAAATGAAATGAATTTTTCAACACAATAATTGAAACTTCAACCATAAAGATGAATTTTCCATCTAAAACGACGAATTTTCATCAAAACAGTTCAATTTTCAACCAAGAAAGATTTTTCAGTCCTGAAAGAAAAAAAATATCAACCAAACTGTTTTTTCAAGCCACTCAGATCATTTTTTAAAAAAGAAATGGGAATTTTCACCAAAAAGGTGCACTAACAACGAAAAATATATTAGTTAATTATATTACCAAAAAATATTTGTATTATAAATTAAAAACATTTGAATTAAAAAAAAATCAACAAAAATAGTTGAATTTTCAACCAAACAGATGAATCTTCAACAAAATATAAGAATCTTAAAAAAATTAACAAAGTGTTAATGTAGTTTAATTTTCAACAATAAAAATGAAGTTTTAATGAAAAATTTACCTAGTAATGAATATTTCAAGAAAAACATTATAATTTAAAAAAAATTTAATTATTCCAGAAAAAAAGACGAATGCAAACAATTCAAATAGTTAAATTTTGAGATAAAAAAGTTATTTTTCAACCAAAAGAAACCAATTTTTCAATCCAATAATTAAAATGTCAAAGAAAGAGATGAATCCTTAATGAAATAGTTGCATTAAAAAAAAAAAAAACATGACATTTCTACCAAAAGAGATTAAGTTACAAACCACAACTTCGAATTTAAATAAAAAGAGTTGAGTTATTAATCAAGAAAGATTTTTTCAGCTCAGAAGGAAAGAAATCTGTACAAAATTACAGGAACTTTCAACCAAGGCGTTGAGTTTCAACAGCATAGTTAATATTCAATTAAATAGTTGAATTTTAAACCAAAAAAGATGAATTCGGAAAAACAAGAGAAATTATATTTAAACGGTGGAAAGAGTGTCAAGTATGTACGATATTAATTATTAAATTAAACTGCTTCAATCGTAACCGCCAATTATAAATAATAAAATCGTTTCATGAACAGCAATTTATTCACTTCTTTTCCCTGATTTTCGAGGCCTGGCAGGTTTTCTGCACGAGAGTATGATTTCATTCAAGAGTTCTGACCGGAAGCTGATACAATAGAGTGATTAATATATCCAATTAAAAGAACTATATCCGTCCTCGTAGATAAGTTTATTAAACTATCCACAAAAGAAGCGACGAATCTGGTCTGATTCGCTAACTACTGGACGGCAATCAGTGCAGGAAGTGCAGTGACTGGCACAAGGTGGTGAAAGCTAAAGTCAGCTAAAGCAAGCTAAAGTAGCAGAAAGTGGGCCGGAGTCTTGCGAATATAAGAGTCCGTTCATCCCACATAAGATCCA
The DNA here is from genome assembly GCF_010883055.1 of Belonocnema kinseyi. Taxonomy (NCBI): domain Eukaryota; kingdom Metazoa; phylum Arthropoda; class Insecta; order Hymenoptera; family Cynipidae; genus Belonocnema; species Belonocnema kinseyi. The sequence continues at coordinate 65,413,558 of NC_046666.1, read as the reverse complement.
TATTAATGAGTATTCGCGTGCTACCAATATCTGCTCCTTACACTTATAGGGAAGTGGCCCGAAACCGGTATGTCCGACTTTAATAAAAAAAAAAAAATAAAAAAATTCAAGCTCGCAATGCACCAAGCAATCCGAACGACATATTTATGTGTCAGTGCCCACGCTTGTGTTTTCCAGCGAGTTCAATGTGGGCGCCTCCCATCGATCGTTTATCAAGATCCATGCTGTCGAAATCAGTAACGTTTTTCAGAAATCTGCCTATCGATGAGTTCAGACCTTTGAAAACGAAACTGGATTTATTCACTCTCGATTTATTATTACAGGGTTGCATCTGTCGGAGATAATGTATTTGCCTTGCTGAGTTACAAATCGCATCTTTAACATAGTACTGCAGGGTAATAATTAGCATATAAATCTGCTGCGCAGACATAGGTTACATTATAAACTACTGCGCAGTCATATGTTGTATGGAAAACTACGGCGTAGTCCGTAAGATCCGTAATATTCTAATGAGTAGTCGCAAATTCCAAATTTTATTATGAAGTGAAATCTGGAAAATAGAACATTTTTTTCTTGCAGATCTAAGCAGCATTTTATAAATTGAAAAATCATTTCTTGACCGAAACATATATTAGCTTCAGAATTATGTATTTTTATGTTAAATAAAGTTTGCACTATTAAATTTGGAAAGCTTGAAAAAATGCAAAATTATAATTTCCTGATTTACTCGGAATTGGTTCACTTTTTAAGATCAAAACCTTTTTTTTACCTTTATTCAGAGATTCAATACCTTCAATTAACCTTCAATTTTTAATAAAAAAGGACGTATTTTCAATCCAACAGAAAGAAATTTGTATAAAAAAGACGTATTGTTAACAAAACAGTTGAAGTTTTAACCAAAAACACACCTTTCTAACAAAATAGTTAAAATTTTAACAATATAATTAAATCTTCCATCAAATAGTAGAATTTTTAACCAAAAAAGATAAAGTATAAACCCAAAACATAATATAGAGGAGAGTACTCGAATATGAGATATTCTCGTAATATGAGAAAACGGGGTATCTGCTAAACTAAGAGACCCACTCTGTTGGTTCTATCATTAACTTGTAGCCCTTGAAGAAAGAGTAATTTCGTGGTATAGTCCATTTTTCATTGGGCATCTAAAGATTATAGGATTCTTGGAAGGGAATTCTTTAAACCCGATTTATTATTCATTAAATATGTATTTAGCAGCAATGCTTGTCTGGAGTGATGGGGATTGAATAACTAAGTAGGAAAATATCGATAGCGTTCAGGTTAACAAAAAAGATTCTTACAGGTACAGGTAGGTACAGGTCAGGTCAGACATAGTAAGTGCATAGTTGCACGGTGTGGTTCTCATAATATGAGATACCTGTGGTTTTTATAACAATGTGGCTGTGCGGGGGAAATTGGTTACAAAAATGTTTGTGACTACTGCAAAAACTAAATATATCTAAATAGCAGTAAATTTATACTTCGGAAACATAGAATGAAGTTTTTCATTAAAAATAATACTTTATTTTGCATTGTGTTAGCTATTTCCTGGCATAAAAGAAAATTTTTAATAAAATTTTTTATTTGAGCTTCTTATAACAAACTAAATTTCCTTCAAAATGACCTATATTACTTTTAAATTCAGTACATAGAATTCCGACAATCACGCCAAACCAAGTTGGTATCTCATATTTGGGTACTCTCCTCTAATATCAGGAGCTGACTGTAGTTGAATTTTACTCAAGGCGAGAAAATATTTATTTCGAGGTGGAATTTAAACAATAAATGATTAGTCCCTATTCAATTCAAATTCCAAAGGAAAAAATATACGTAGAACAGATATTTTCTATCAAGCTTTTGTGCTTTAGTTTTGAATGAACTTATTTGGTTCAGACTTTCAGTTAATTTTTATCAAGAGCAAAAGCTGAAAAAAAATGATTCAAAAAGCTGGTGAAACTAAAATAAAGCTTTATTCTTCCTAGGCAGGCAGTGCGTTAAAATAATTTGCATTGAAGAGAGCGATGCGTGCTGAGCTTTCGCACAATTTGATGAAAAGGACTTGGCTGCAGAGGTTGGATAAAAGCTCAGTTTTTCCTCGGTCCTAATTGGAATCTCTGGTTCTTTACGTGTACCTGCTTTTGCTTATACATACGCCCAAAGAGACTAAAATACTGCACGCTTGTCGGAGACATGCACTCGTGCACGCATCAGAGACGAGGGAAAGAGGATAGTTATTCCGGTGCTATGCAGGATCGGATTTAGATTTTGCAAGCCCGAGGCTATTGACATTGGTAGAAGTTCTATACAGAAAAAAATATAGATAGAAATTGTAAATAAAGGACTTGGAATATTTCTCTTCGAAATAATGCCCAGAAAAATATTCACGTCTATAAAATATTCATGTCGCAGTTTCATTTAGTATTTAAATTATTATTATTATTATTATAAAAACATTTCAGTGTTGAAATGTTGTCACAGGCTTATACTGCCCAACATGTTGAAGGCATTTTTGGTTAAAGTTGGATTTTTTTTATTTGATCATTTTTGCATTGGGCTGTCCCAGTATATATCATCAGTCACGGATGCATTTTTATAATACAATCAAGTGATCGGATGAGAGCAGTCTGTCCAGACATATTGGACAAAGCCTGGTTTTTACCCCATCATTGACGGACTCGGTTGCATTCAAGTACATGATGGGGGGACCTACAGCTTAAGGTGGGTTCCGAACCACCAAAACCTCGGTAAATGTACATTAAAAAAATTCCAGAGGTACCGGTTCAGGGATCGAACCCCGGACCTCTGAAGTGAAGTCCGAGTGTCTAACCAACTGAGCCACCGATTTCAATTTTTAAATAATAATAATAATAATAATTATTATTATTATTATTATTATTATTATTATTATTATTATACCAACCATTAGGACATTTTCCTTTCAGGGTAGGCGAGACTAACTGGGCGTGGAAGGGAGTAATGTGAAGAAGTTAGTAATGTGAAGAAGGGGGTATAGAGTTTTAGATTGATCTATAATTCTAGTGTTACGTATCTAAATAGCATATTCGTTACGCAACACTGCTCCGACCCAGGTTGCTGATCAATCTCTCTAGTATCCAAGATCTTTTTTATAGGCGTCATTCACTCTACTGACACTCTTTTTATAAATTATTTGCCGTCATATTTTTCTGTCCTGGCATACTTCTCTAGCTTCTTTTATGTCCAATCATTTTTTCATGCGGGCACTCGTGTTTCTGTGACTTCTTATGTCTCTTCTAACTAGGGTCTCATTCACACATTCTAACCATTCTTTCCGCGGTCTGCCTCTGGGCACACTGCCATTTACTTTACCTTGATTTACTTGTTTAGTTACTAGGCAGCCTGATAAGTACCTGAAAATTCTAAGAGATGGCATTAGTATTCACTAATGTGAACCATTTTCATCGAGCTTGATCCTTCAAACGACGCCTGTCAAAACTTCAGCCATTTATGTTTACGCATTTACAAGTTACAGCACTGAGAAGCGACTAACCTCCGAGTTTTTT
>NC_046666.1:65408306-65409898 GCF_010883055.1 Belonocnema kinseyi | reverse complement strand
CGAAGCGTCCAAAAACGCAACAATGGGTCGGAAAGGTTATGGCCTCCGTATTTTGGGATGCACATGGCATAATATTCTTGGACTATCTTGAAAAAGGTAAAAACATAACCGGAGCATACTATTCATCATTATTGGACCGTTTGAAAATCGAAATCGTCGAAACACGACCGCATTTGAAGAAGAAAAAACCGCTTTATCATGACGACAATGCGCCTATTCATTCATGCTTAGTTGCACAAGCAAAATTGCATGAAATCGGCTTCAAATTGGTTCCTCAGCCACCGTATTTACCAGATCTGGCCCCCAGCGACTATTACTTGTTCCCTAACCTGAAGAGATGGCTCACCGGTAAGCGTTTTTACTCAAATGAGGAGCTCATAGCTGAAACTGATGCATATTTTGGAGACTAGTAGTAGTAGACTACTAGTAGCCTAGTAGTCGTTCATATTCCATACTTTCAACATGTCCAAACTATTTTAATGATTTTCTTTCACATATGTCAACTAGTGTCTCCTCTACGCCACATACTGTGAGGATTATCTCATTACTCACTTTGTCTATTACTGTTCCTCCGCATATGATGCGCAGGAATTTCAAATTAATTGCTTTAATTTTACTCTCATCCTTTTCTTGATAGATCCACGTCTCGCTACCGTTCAGCACAGTGGGTACGCGGAGAAAACTGGATATTAAGATTCAAAATATGGATTTTGAACTATAGGGCAACGATTTAGAAATTAACAAGCAATTGTATTTTAAATTTTAATATCAAGACATTACATCTAAATAAATATATATAATTGACCTATAGTTAAAAATCCAGATATTCAGTTTTAATATTTATTTTTCTCCGCGTATAAATACAGAATTATATATTGCCCTTTTAGCATTATTTGATATTTTCGTACTTCTGATAATAGGCCCTGTTCTACCGATAACCTTTTTACCCTCGTTTATACGCCTATCTAACTCTCAATCTATCTTTCCGTCACTAGTGAATAGGCTACCAAGATATCCGTATTTATCAACTTGCTCTATTCTCTCAGCATTGAGGACAATATTAGACATTGTTTTCTCACCTTTTACTTAAAACATCATAATTATTGTTTTATTTATTTTTCTGTTATCTGCCTCAAGCTAAACATTTGATACATACATGATTTTCCTGACATAAACCCACTTTGGACTTCTCATACCTTTTCTTCTGTTATTTTCGTTACCCTACGAATAAGGACAGTGAAAATCTTCAATAGCCCTCCCTTCTATAACCTTTCCGAGAATGGACTCCGCGCCGCATGTATGTGTAACAGGTGCTGCGCGGGGTGCTCAGAATCTGCGGCGGTCACTCAGGCGAGCAGTCAAGCGTGAACAAACAAAAGCGGAGCAGGCTATAATGAGTTAGTTGCCACCTACCGTCAGTCCCGAAATCGGGGCTATAGAAGTTTCACTGTATTTTAGAATATATTTTATTTTAGGTACTTAATAAGCTGAAACAGTCTGTCAAGTTAAAGCGTGGGTGGCTTTACTCGCAGTCGGTAAGGTGTATCGACATGATTTTGGTGTCAAAATATTAAGAAGAGCTCCCTCTTTCA
>NC_046666.1:65406829-65408206 GCF_010883055.1 Belonocnema kinseyi | reverse complement strand
GAGGGAGCTCTTCTTAATATTTTGACACCAAAATCATGTCGATACACCTTACCGACTGCGAGTAAAGCCACCCACGCTTTAACTTGACAGACTGTACCTCTGTAATTATTTCAGTTGCTTTTAATTCCCATTCCTTTGTATATTGGTACGATAATCGATTTTTTTCCGTTATCTGTAACTCTCCTATCTCGATACACAAAATTTATCAATTCGCACAACCTGTGAGGCATGTACTCCCTACCGTATTGAAGCATTTCAGCTATAAGACTGTCTAAACCAACAGCCTTGCCATTTTTTAAGTTCTTAATTATAAAAACAGACTTTCAACTGCATTTTCTAACGTATCGTGTTCTACATCGCAGTTATGCTGCCCTATAGCTTTATCTTCTAATAATTCCTTAAAAGGGTATTTCAAAGAGTCTAGTATCCCACCTGTATCATATAGCATTTCACCCTTGCTATTTCTCATGCTGTCAAACTCTGTAATTTTACCTCTCTTCATACAGATCATTGCCAATTTATAAAACAGTTTTTTTGCTTCCTTCAATGTCTTTTTGCATTTTCTTCTCTTCTTCTGTTCTGGTCTTATCTTTACTTTCCTGGACTACACAAAGAAAACGATATCGCATGAATTGCGATATATGCCGTAATTCCTACGCTATATATCGTAATTATCGCATTATAATAGCGTAAAATCGTGATATAGTACATTGCAAGATTTTACATTATATTATTTTTTTATAATATTATATATACGACGGTTCTAGTAGTGGCCAAGCGATATTAGTGCATTATAATATCGCACAAAGCTCCACAACCTGCTCATACGCTATTATATTGCGTTTTATTTCAATATACGAGGTGTGTTCAAAAAGTAAGGTGACTTTTCAATTTTCGCGGGCTACGTACGTTCAAGTTTTAAATTTTTTGTTTTGTTGTGTTGGTACACTCGTCACGATCATATGATCATAGTTTTGACTATATAGCTCGTGTTGTTTTTCTGGCAGAGGCGAAAAAGTTTAGAAGGGTTTGGTGTGCTCGGCGATTTTCTTCTTTCGAAAAAAATGGAGCAAAGAGTTTGCATTAAATTTTGTGTGAAAAATGGAATCCAGTGCTCTAAAACTCTTGAAATGTTGACAGTTGCATACGATGGGTCTACTCTGAGTAAGAAAAATGTTTATAAGTGGTACAAGCTGTTCCAAGAAGGCCGAGAGGATGTCGAAGACGAACCTCGCCCTGGACATTCCAGCACGTCAACAACAGATGAAAACGTTTAAGCAGTGGAAGAAATGGTGTTGAAAAATCGCCGAATTACCATCAGAGAAGTTGCTGAAGATGTTGACATATCGGTTGGCTCATGCCATGCTATCTTTTCGG
>NC_046666.1:65386678-65406729 GCF_010883055.1 Belonocnema kinseyi | reverse complement strand
TTTCCCAAAACTGAAGAGACCCATGAAAGGACATCGATTTTTAACGATTGAGGAGATAAAAACTGCATCGCTGAAAGAACTCAAGGCTATACCACAAAATGACTATCAGAAGTGCTTCGATGATTGGGAAAAGCGTTGGCACAAGTGTATTATATCTGAGGGGGATTACTTTGAAGGGGACAACATAAATATCGAGGAATAAATTAATATTTTTTGAGAAAACCATAAAGTCACCTTATTTTTTGAACACACCTCGTAGAGGTTTTGCGATATCATTGTGCGATATTTTTTTTCTTCGTGTAGTAGTTTAACTTTCCGCTTTTTGTGTACGAAATCATTTTCAAGCATATTTCTCTCCTCATGGCTAATGCCTGTGATGTTTAACCTTCTTTGATGTGTTTTTTCTTTTCTTTGGTGGCTGTCTGAACTTCATCATTCCACCATGCATCAAAGAACATTCTTTCTACAACTGCATTACCGAACACTTCAGTCGCACTTCTATCAATGACATCCTCTATCAGAGCCGATGCGCTCTATATAATTTTATTGTCTATTGAAGCCTTCTAAGTTGCCTCATCTATGCGTTCGTTAATCATAATTGTAATGTAAAGTCTTTGGATTAGGGTCTATAATTTTGAATACAGAAGCATCCAAATTCAAACGTCGCACCGCAAGCACAATTAAGACTTGCGCGGTGGTATTATTCTACGCAACGCACGGCTGCGCAGCAAAACGATGCGCATCTTCAGTGTTGCCGAAAAACTTCATTTTCCAAATTTCCTGACTTTTACTTATTTTTTCTATGAATTATTTCTTTTTCCTGAACATTGCTATTTTTCGATAAATGAAATAAAACAATTGATCCGAAAAATTGAAAGAATAAAAAATAATTCATGCAAAACAAAATTGAAAAACCCGTAAATTCTTTTAAGTCCTGCGAAATTTCTGACGCTTTGTGAATAAATTCTTTGAAATCCATTTAGGTATTCTAATATCCCGTAAAATTCGATAAAAATGAATAACATTTCCTGAAATGCTGAAAAATTTATGGAAATACCTTGAGAGCTTTAAAAATTCCACAAAACCATTAAAATTGAAATACCCTAAAATGTTTCACATTCTTTGAAATACCCTAGAATTTTAGAATCCTTTGGAATCACTTTCACTTCTTAAAATTCATCCAAAATACACCAGGACATTTCAAATTCTTTAAAATCTTTTGAAATTTTTTAAAACTTTTGAAAATTCCTCAGAATTTTTTTAAATTCCTTACAATCCTTAACATCATTCGGAATCTCTACAAATTATTCAGATCTATTAAAAATTCCTACGAATCTTGTAAAATATTAAAAAATATTTCAAATCAATTGTTTAAGAAAATTCAGAAATAGGTATAGACCTGAATTGCATTGTAAGCAAAGTCACTAAAGTGATATTTTTATTTGAAAAAAGTGACTATAGCCACTTTATTTTTTAAATGTGAGTAAAAAAGTGATTAAAAAAAAAAGTGTCTAAAAGTCCTGATTATTCTTGACAGTTTTACTGACCTGCGGCCACCCTGATCTTGTGGCTGTGCAGTTATTTTTGCGCAACTTGCGGCTGCGCAGTAGAGCAGTATGACGTACGGCTTTATATTATTCATATAAATAGTAAATGTTATAATTAAAAGTTCAACTCACCAGCCTCGAGGTCTGGAGAAGCAGGAGACTCAGCCTGGAATTTTTCCTCCTCACTGCGAAATTTATCGTTCTCAGATGCGGGCATATCTGGAAAAAGCTCGCGCGAGATTTTTTCGCAAGGGACGACTGTTTCGCTGGTCTCGTCGACGGCGTCGACATCTGTTTCTGGTCCCAAGTCATCTTCATCCTCGTCGTCATCGTAATCCGCAGAACCATTCGCGTGTTCACCATTACTGGATTTTTCGTAGATCAAGTTTTCTGGATCCAGATGTGCGGATCCATTGGTATGCTGTGGTGCTTGCTGTTTCGAAAAGTTCATCTCGTATGGGCAGCATCCAGCATCTACCGCATGAATGTTTCCTGGATGCTGGGCTGAAATCTCATCATGTGTACCAAAATTCATTTCGAAGGGATAGGATCCAGCTTCGACTGTGTTGTAGTTTGCTGCTAGCTGGACGTCCTGCGGAGAATCGGGATCCATTCTCGTCGCAAAGGACGACCGAAATCGTTTTAACTTTGCTGCGATCTCCGCCGGATGGGTCAGGAAGACCACGATCACGGAGATGTTATCCTGCGACTGCAAACGTTTTGCGAGGTCTACCAAATAGCAACTCGCCTCCTTGTAATTTTCTGGAAAAAGCAAAAAATCTGGTCACGGACTCGTCCAAAAATAATAATTATTAAATAAGTTTTAATGAGACTATATTAAAATATATTAAAAAATTTTTAATTTGATTAATTGAAGTTTTTTGTTTATTAGTTAATTTTTTATCCAGTATTAAAACTGCAGATGTCGAGTGCTTTTTAATGAAATATCTAAATTTCAAAGAGAAATTACAATATCAACTGGGTTTCAACGTTGACCGATAGCGGAGGCTGGAGATTCAATTATTTTCAATTTGCTCATAAATCGCATTTCGTGCTCGAGCGAAGCGGAACGTTGTCCCCGTCCAAATTAACGCCATCAACTACATTCAAAGCCACGTATTCCTTTATAAAACAAGAGAATACTTCTGTTTACCAAATTAGAACGAAAAATATGTTTTTTATTAAAAAATTTACAGAATTTATAATGCTAATGTTTAAAAAAGTTAAAAAAATAACAGCCAATAAAATTATAAAATTAAATACTAACAGTTATTCGTTAAAATTATAAAATTAAAAAATAACAGCCAAAAAATAACAACAAAAATAACAGTCGTAAATAAAATTGATAATATTCAAATTAAAATGGGCCTATGTTTAATTGTCTTCAAAATATACAGCTTGAGCTTTTGAAAGGAAAAGAAGCAAGTCTTGTAGTTTAAAATTAGCGCTAGAGTGATGCCCAGATTGTGCTTCTGCGCAATAGTCTTATTTTGGCACTTATATATGGACAGTACTGTTCTACTGATCTAATGTCTGAGCAGAAGTGTTTTGCATACTTTATGTATTCCTGTTTCAATTATTTTAATATTTTCACATTAAAAAACTTTGAAAATCAAATTTTGTCCAATTGAAGCTGTCAATTTTTATTCAAAAAACTCAAATAATAAAAATTTGTCTATTTTAAATTAGAAGTTTATAATTTACATTATTTTTGAATTTCAGGATAAATTCATTTCGAAAATTTTACACATGAAATTACTCAACAATTAGGGCATTAAATTTGTGAATGTACAATTTGAATATGAAACGATTTCTTTTTAATGATTCAGACTTCACAGACCAAAATGCTCCCGAAACACGGAAAATAGGGTCATTTTTCACGAAAATAAGCAAATAAATTCTTTTAAATCAAATTAATATAGATACAGATTTAATTTAATATACAGCGCTTTGGATATACGAAATCTTTACAAAAGTTGAGTTTCCACGGTAAAAAGTCGAATGCCTTAGAAACCAGTTGGCTTTTAAATCCAAAATATTACTTTTCGTTCAAGTATTTAAATTTTAAAAAATTGGAACCTAACAGTTGCATTTGTAATTAAAAAGTTAAAAAGTTTGAAGCAAAGCAGATGAATTTTTAACCAAATAATTGAAGTTTTAACCAAATAGTTGAATTTCAAAGAGAAAACTTTATTTTTAACTCAGAAAGATGAATTTTGCACTAGAACAGATTAGCCGCCCACAATAAAAGATGCATTTTCAAACCAGAAGGACGAATTGTCTATCCAAAAAGAAGAATGTTCAAAAAGCAGTTACATTTTTGTACAAAAACGATAACTTTTGAACCAAAGAATTGAATTTCCAACCATTGGTCGAAACTTCAAATAAAATACATTAAACCTTAATCAAAAACAGTTAAAAACCTCAACCTAAAAAAGTTACATTTTTAACCAAATAGTTGCATTTTCATGTTATAAAGACGAATTTTTTAAAAACGCTTAAATGTTTAACAAAAAAGTTCAATTTTAACCAACAAATTTTTTTTCTACCATAAAGTATAAATTTCCGATGCAAAAGGAATAATTTTTTGTCCAACAGTTAAATTTTCGTCCAAAAAAGATATCTTTTATTCCGTTGACTTTAAGCGAAAAATCAAGAAAAATGAAAGCTTCTCAAAAACAGGGGAAGAAGAAATATTTTTAAAAAATGGCGGAAAACATCTAATTGTTAAGGCGTGCAATTTGAAAGAATTAAAACATTGAATACCGATTCATGAAATTAGAAATTGTTCCATTTCAAACACTATTAATTAAACATTTTCTCAAAATAAAGCATTATGAGAAATTATTCAATTTTTAATTTTCTCAATTAAAAAGCTGCAATTTTTTTCTACTTTTGAGTTTTAATTTTAAAAGGTTTCGAACTTCTGATAAAAGCAAAAAAAGTGCGTTAGTCGCATTTAAAAAAAAAAGAAAAATGGTTCTTCTAGTAGAAAAAAGGATTCTAAAATAGCATTCCACTAAAGTTTTTATTTAAGCATGGGCACGTGTCACTTGAGATATTGTCTGGTAAATCTCGACTATGAGTGCGGTGAGGGAGGTCCAGGATATTTTAACTCTACCACCCACGACCCTTGAAGAAGAGTAGAAGGGGAGAAAATACATTTTAGGCTTTAGGGCCAATCGAGGCAGGAGGCTAATGGTGCCATGAAATAAAGAAGACTTGCAGGCACATGAAAATTCAAGCCTAGCACAAGGGAGAATCTGTATCATAAATATAGGAAGAGCAATCACTCTTGATAGTTAACGATGTCTACAGGAGCGCGCTATTCATTTTTATCTCTTCATCCCTTGTTATCCCACCAGCTTCTAGGGGGTCTAGTTGAGAAGTTTTGATTTATATACGAGTTAAGTATCCACCACATACTCATACAAAGTTATGCCCTCTAACATGCCTTCCAACAAGCCATTAAATCTCCTGAAAGGGAATTTTATTAGTGAATTTCTATTTTCTAATGTCAACGAAATTTGTTCCGTTTTTCAAATTAGTGGAACTTATGGAGTTTAAATGCATTTTTTTTTACTTTATTACTTTTACAATGACGTACTTTGAAGTATTAAAATGACGAAATTTCTTCTTAAAATGCTTTGAAATTTTAAACTACTGGAAAACAAACTCACGCTTTTTTTTACTGAAGCAATTTTTTAAGGTCTCAAAAGTTAAGCACGGACAGGCGCGATGAGCGATCGGATGGGTGACTGTTCGTAAATCTCGCTTACTCGTGTTTTCACTCTGTTTAACACTTGTCAAGCGGGAGGTTTTGGGACTGAGTTATGAACGTGGACACTCGACGCTATCGAATGGCTACATCCATACTTGTCTGTCGTTGACTAGCTGTGTTCAGGACTTTTGATTTTCTGCAGTTTTCCACTTCTCTGACTAAATGTTCAACTGAATGCGCGCGCTTCTAATAAAAATCGAGTTGCAGACGGCAGGGGACTTTAGAAATTGAACAACCCACAAGAGTAGTAAGTACTTCAGGCGCATTGTGTTTGAAGGCTTATTATAAAAGTTTGGGGCTATGGGGGATTTGGGGATTTCTCATCTACTGTAGTATCTATTATCTGAACTAATATGAAAGAAAAGTAAGAGAAATATTATGAAAATTGATATCTTAACTTCAGGATCAATATATAAATATTTTTGTACAATAAGCAGGGTAAGCATCATTCACGTTTAGCCGAAAGGTTCTTAAAATTAGATAATATTTATTGGATATTGTTTTATGATCTCCGAAAGTATTTTCCTAACAAAATAAACCGATCACATTTTTTTTCATAACTTCAATCTTTTCTTTGAAAATAGCATTTTAAATTACGTATCTGAGTACCATTTAATTACAACTTGTGAAGAACCGGTGATTAAAATAATGTTTCAGCAACTTTTTTTAATGACGGAATTCTTTTAAATAAACAAAAATCTCTACCACAATTAAAAAAATTTATATATTACAAAATTAGAAATATCACCCGAGGAGATAATCCTGCAAACAATATTTTAGTAATTGTTATTTTTCAATAATCTTTTGCAATAAAGGAATAAAGAAAACTTTGTACATTCGACAGTTACAATTATACAATATCTGCATAGGACCTTTTTTACTCTATTATTCACGCTCAACAACTCTCAAGTAATGCAGATTTTGTTTTGAAAAAAAAAGTAATTTTAATAACAAAATTTTGAATTTGAAAAAAGTGCTGACACAATTATTTTATTTTATCGTGAAAAACATATGCATATTTTGCCAAAATATTATTTTGGAAAAAAGTTTTAGTAATGTAATTTTTAGGTAAAAATTGATTAGAGAACCGCTGCATTTTAGTTGAAAACTTTTCGACGACTGAGTCTTGAAATCGAATGATTTTTTATTCACAATAGCAATTTTAGACAAAAAACACAAACATAACATCACAAAAAATGATTTAAGATTGTAAATCTTCTTCATGAAATGTTAACATAATCTACATTTGTTCAAAAGATATAGATCTTCTTTGAAATCTATATTAGCATTCGGTGGGAAACGCTAGCATAACCTAAAATTGTTCAATTTTTGATATATTCTTTGAAATCTAAAATTTTTTATTAACAATCCCGATTTCCTGTATAAAACGATAACAAAAACACAATCTGTACAATAATGATGAATTTAATTATTCTAAATGATATTCGGAAAATCTAATGATTTTTGTGTTATTAAAACTAACAATTTTCGGCCAAAAAACCAACATAACAAAAAAATTTCGAATTTGTCAATCTTTCTTTAAATGTAATTTTTTTGTCTAAAATAACCGATTTACTGCGAAAAACGTGTATATAAATTGAAACTGTTCGAAAAGCAAAAATCTTGTTTGAAATATAATGATTTTGGTTTTAAGGTACCAATCTTTGGCGTTAAACGCTAACGTCACCTAAACTTATTACAACATTTGGAAACCTATAAAATCTAATATCTATTGTTTAAAAATATCAATTTCCGATAATAAGTCAATCAAATCCTGAAAAACTTCAATTTTCGATAAATTTTTAATCTATGAAATGTAAGATTTTTTAAATTAAAAATACCCATATCTAGTGTGAAACGCTGACACAACCTAAATTGGTTAAAATTGGGAATCTTAAGGATGAATTTAATTTAAAGTGCTAATTTCCCTCAACTTTTTCAAAATTTTAAGTCTTTTTAGAAAATTTATGATGATTATATTCAAATTTATTTGAAAAATACTAATATCCAGCGAGAAGCACTAACGTAAAACATGTAGAATGTTTTTAGTGATTTATAAGATGAACTGACAGTTTTAATATGATCGCACAAGAGTATTTAAAATGAACATTGCTTGTCAATTTGCATAATGTCATCGCAAGATTTTCGAGACATATACCAATTTTTTAAGATAGGATTTAACTTTTAAATTTCGCGGGCAAACCATTCGAGCCTTCAGCAGGCCAATCAACCGTAACCATTTTTCGCGCGAATTTTAAATGCTATAATTGTTTCACAGTTTGCACAGCATAACGTAAACAAATGTAATAATGAATACTTTTAGATAAAATATTAGAACAATTTAATGATATTAAATCAATAATTCAGTAAGGAATATCAAATGAAGTTAAATAAATACAAATTTGATCTCCTGAAGGTGAAGAATTATATTTAATCAATTTTCCTGACATAGAAACTGATTTAAAATTATTATAATAAGACTTTTAACCTCTGGTTATGGATTCTGAAAGTTTCTGGAGGTTTAGAGCATTGACCTCGTCCAAACGCCTGCGTAACTGTCTTGTTCTTTCTTCGTTGCTCCCTTTCGTTCTTATTCCGTTTCCCTGTACCACTTTATAAGCATCGCTATTTCTCCCATTTTATCTTCTCCTTTTTTGTTCTTTTCTTCTTTTGCTCTTCATTCGCGTATGTTCCGCTTGCGCTCCACTGAAAGACAACTCGACTTACCCACGTGGGGTCTTACACCCTTTCTGCTTTACCAACCGGAGTCTTTTATCACTGGCGTTAAAAGTTCATGTCGTCTCATTTTGTCTTGGCTGGTTCTGACGCAGACGAAATCCCAATAAAGCCAGGCATGGGAGAATTAAAAAAAATTAAAAAGGAATAAGAAAAACAAATATAAAGAAATGCTAAAATGTTGGGACATCTGTGCGACGTGGAATAAAATAAAGAATAAGATGACAACCGGAGTTGGTTAGAGACTATGAAGTGCAAGTTGAAATGAGCACATTTTCATGTGATAATGAATTTAATGCCACTCGTCGGGTTGAGTCGGATTTATGCCAAAAAGGTCTAGACTCTTTGGTGTAATTAATTTTATTTACTGATCAAATATAATTCATATTTTATAAGGTATTGTAAATTATAAGTTTATTTTAATTTATAAACTAATGTGTGAAACAATCAATTCTTTGTTTAGAGGAAAACCGATTCCAGCCAAGAAGATTAACTTTCTACCAAAATATATATATTTGAAAAAATACACGAATTTTCAAACAAATAGTTCAATTTTATACCAAAAATAGAAGAATAAAATTGTCAAATTTTCAACCAAAGATATAATTTTTCAACAAAATGTTAATTTTCAGCTAAACAGTTACATTTTTAACTAAAATAAAGAAATTTCAAACCAAGAAGATTAATTTATTACCAAAAAAGTCGAATTTTTAACTTGAACATATCAATTTTCAACCAAACATTGAAAAGTTTGAATTATGTTAAAGAAAAAAGTTTTACTATAAAAAAGCAAATTTTCAATTATTATGCATTGCCATAGCGTTCTTATTCTTCAATAGAATGTATACATATTGTAGGTCAATCAATTCGTCTCGAACCAAGGAATCTTTTATGCTCTTGCATCAACTTTGAATTAAGTTAATGAAGAAAGTTTTACTATGAAAAACCGATTTAAAAAATATTATTAAGTGCTAAAAAATGCTTTAAATATTTTGAGATATTGTTCGTTTAGTTTTAAGATATTAGTGTTGAAAGTAAGCCCTCTAATTTTCATCTTTTGATCTGCAACTGTTTACATTTTATTGTGTTCGCAAAAAAGTGTGGCACACACAAAAACATGTACACGCATTAGAACATTGTATTGAGAATTTTTAAATTGATAAACGTTTGATTAAATGAATTTAAAAGTTTTCGAAAATGTTACCATTACGAAGCTTTATACAGGGTCAACAAAAAATGCCCCCCCCCCCCTATCAGCAAAAATATGCGTTTTCGAGAGAATAGTTTTATTTCGTATCAGCCGTCTAGACCTTGTTTGAGTTTATACGACCATGGAAAGACCCCGGAGGTCATCGGGTCACATGACATCAGAATATAAAATTTTGCGTTCGTTGGATTGGCGGTGTCAAAAATAGGGGTTTCAATTTAAAAAATAAAATTTGACCTTAAAATAACCTTGAAGGTCAACGTGAAGGTCAGCTTGAAAATCACCATTCAGGTCCTCGTCTAAACCCCTGAAATTTTAGTCTGAAACATTTCTTTTGAAAACGCAAATTTTTCGTTGATAGGGTTGGGGGGGGGGGGGGGGGGGGGGTCCGATACTTTATGGTGACCCGGTATATGAGGAAGCAAAAGTAAGAAAATTGGCATCACGATTACTGGGAGATTAGTTGAATTTTCATTTAAGAAGAAAAATCAATTTTAAACAGAATGGTTCAAATTTTAAGAAAAGAGGTGAATTTTTAAGTAAAATGACGAGGCTTGAACTAGAATAGTTAATTTTTAGATAAAAAAATTATTTTCAACAAGAAAAAAACGAATTTTTAAGCAGAGATGAATTTTCAACTAAAATAATGAATCTTTAACAACAACAAAAAAGTATTTTTTAACGAATTGGTTGAACCTTTAACCAAGTGACTCAATTATTAACCGAAAAATGTGAATTTTCAACAAATAATGTAATACACTGAAACTTGTATTTAATTCCAGTTCAGGGCATTTGCGTTGAATTTGTACTATGGCGCAACCTGCTGCAGCTAATGGGCTATCAGTGCGGCCCTCAGTCTGTTTGTAAAGCTTCAATACAACAACAAAAAAACAAATTTCAACAAAATACATGAATCCTCAGCCAAAAAAATTAATGTTAACGAAGCAGATGCATTTTTAAGGGGGGCACCCATTTAATGGCTTCAAAAAATTGATCTTTTTTTTGTTGCTTAAATGGAAGCTTGGCATCCCAAAACATGCTGCGAAAATTTCAGAGTAGCAAGTGCCTTCTTTATCCCCTAAAAGGCGCCTGCGCACCTCCCGCTAGCCGGCCGATGCTGCCAGCCGGCCGATGCTGTCTGTCGGCCGGTCGGGGAGTAGTGGGGCCGAGGCTACGCCTAATCTGCTCCGAAATATTTTCAGCCGATGTATGCTGCTGGAATGGCCGATAAAGAAAAAACCCGTAAGAAATTAAAAAAAAAAATTTCAACAATTTTCAACATGTAAGTAAATTTAAAAAAAGGCGTTTTTCTTGGTTTCACATTTTTCAACATTGTCGGAAAGATAACTCAAAAAGTATTTGACCGATTGAGTTCCCCTCGCATATACATATAGTTGAAATGATTATCTTTTTGTGAACCACTCTAAACTGCAAAAAATTACTTTAAAACAATTATTGTTTAAACAATTTCATGCAAATTTTTGGGTAAAAATCTACACTTTTGTCAACCTGCCGATAAACTGAAATAAAAATACAGCTACAAAGAGAAAAATGACTTTAATTTTCAAAGAGAGGCTTGACAACTACTCGTTACGAAATCTTGCCTCTATGTCTATTCACAGCTTTCGTAATGGTAATCCTCGCGATGCCATTATCCCTTGAAAGTGGTTGCAACTAGCAGACCTTTTTTGGTGATGACGGAAAAACAAACTGCTGAGTGGACAAACAGAGAAGGCTAATAATTTTGCGAATTACGTCACTCGCACTTAACGCTCAATCAAATTCAAGAGTTCTCTTAGCAGCCTGGTTCTCTGGTTAATGTTGTCACGCTCGTGGTCTTTACCTCACACTTATATGTACATTGTAGATTCAACGAACTTACAACTATATATACAATATGCTAATATGCATGCATGTAATACCTCGCCCATAACGATTTTTAAGTAATCATGTGCGAGCTCTGTATGTAAATTTGCCTGCCGAGAATGGACCGAAACGAAATGAGTTTGCATGCAACATGTGTCAAAAAAATGATGCATTAGCTCTTTCATTTTGTCAGAAGATAAAGCCGATGAGCTGCACTTTAGTTGTATAAATATTAATGGGACCAAAAAATGTCGAATTTTAATATCAGCTAAAAAGAATCGCCGATTAATCCGCTGAAGTTTTATAAAGGCGGTGTAGTTTTTTTGTGCTCGAAAATCTCAGAAGAATTTAACAGATTAAAGTCTCAAAAGGATTCTCATTTTCAGGTAAAAAAATCTTATTTCGAGGATATAGCAAATGAGCAGCAACAAAAAAAATCCCGTTGTTTTTCTGTGCTTTTTTAAACACATTTTTGCAGGATCATTCATAAACTAAATCACCAAATTTAGGAGAGAGGAAGTTCTGCAAAAGACTACAGTTGGTAATAGTGGGTGTGGAGGGGAAGCGGTACAGTGGAAGTAACGTTAGATTCTTTGGAAAACATTTATTATGCTTCCTGAAGATAAATTCTAGCAAAGTTTGAGAATTTTACGACAGGTGGCCCCTCTTTTGCTACTATTTTGTAAAGAGTCTTTTCTTTGTCGAAAATTCAGCTACCCAGGTGCGAAATTCGATCGGATGCCAGAGCTTGACCATCGGCCCAAAGTCGGCTCTGCTATGCTAACCCATCTACGGTAACCAGTGTTGGGCCGACGTTGGCGACGGACGTCGGCGTCGAGCGAAAAGCAGACCGTCAGCCCAATTCTGGCCCAACTATGGTACGACAATCGGATAAATTGTGGCAGATTGGTCATTACGACCACAATAATGAGGTCGGTCCGACTCTGGATACAGCAGTCGGATTGACATAAGTCACCTTGATGCATCCGATGGTTGGTCAAACATTGGCCCGAGTATGAGCAGACCGTCGGATAAACTCTGGTTGATTGTTAAAAAAGACCGTGAAACTGCAGTCGGCCCAATTTCGGTCAAGAGTTGGCCTGTCCGCCGACGTCATATATGCACGTAACATTGGGTGCACATAACCTACTTCATTTCGATAGATTTGCTTTCGGCCGCAGTTGATCTGTTCGTATTATTGGGAGGTCGGATTGGTGTTTTACTCGTAGAGATATATAAATATTCAAAATAAACTATTAAAAAACCTTAAACAAAAATAGAAACGTAATATTTATTATTTAGATATATTTTAAATTATCAATTTCAGTTTCAAATCAACAGAAATGAAAAAACTTTGTTAATTTCCAACACAATATCATAATTAAAAAAGTCGAAATGAAACATTCAGAATTATTAATTGAACAATGCTGCATATTCAAAATGTATGTATTTTAATATATAATAAAGTTAATTTTAAATCTTGCAAATTTTAAAAATTCTAAAAACGAATCCAACACTGTATATTTTCCAAGTATAGCTTCCCAATTTGTCAACCCTCTTTCCAAATTAATCTGTGACGAAAATACAACACACAGTTTTTGTAAACAAACTTTAAGTGCTTCGATAGCCGAGTGGTTAGTGTAAGTAACCGCGTGTGTGAATTATGCATTTAGTAATGGTGAAAAGTGAAGATTATATAATAATAATTTTAAAAATAACTTTTTTTTTTAATTAATTTTTGTCGAAGGTTGGGCCGGCGTCATCTTACTAGATGGCCTATATATGGGACCCAATCTTGGCCCGACGTGGAGAAGGCAAAGGCGGTTGACCGTTATCATTTAGCTGGTTGGCCCGACCAGTGGCGGACAAAGTTGGACCGACCGACCGATCGTCCGACGGTTGGCCCGACCGATGAAGATTCATATCTTGGGTTAAAAATTGTTGATTTTTTTAGATTTAAATTCTTTAACTAAAAATTTAACTATTCCATTTTTTACATTGGTCTTTTCTTAACTATTTGATTTAAATTATTCTATTTTTGTTGAGGATTTAAAGTATTTGGTTGAAAAGTCGTTTTGATTGGTTGAATTCAACCGTTGTTTATTTTAAATACAAATATTTCTGGTTGAAATATCAATTTATCCTTTTTTTTTTTGAAAAATCAGCTGCTTAATTTAAAGATACAATAGATTTTTTAAAATAATTTTTGTTGCTGAAGATTCATAATTTTAGTTAAACATTCATATTCTCATAAGTCCAACTATTTTGTATAAAGTTCTTCCTTTTGGGTTGAAAATTAATCGTTTTGGTTACAAATTTAACTGCAGTCAACTTCCACTTCTTTGAACGGCCTGGGAACTTATACCACTTACACGACACGGTTATTTTTGTTAAGTGAAGTTTATTGGCTCGCCCGGCGTTGTATTAATGAGCCCCTGTAAGCAAGATTTTCAACTGTGTATGCACCTAAAAGCACGGTTGATTTGAAATCAATAAATACTATCAATAATGATACAGATAAGTACACCCGACTCTGAATGGAGTAACTCGCGGTTTAGTAATTTCTAGAACTGCTGCCCCACGCAGTTTCTCAGCTCAAAGGGTGAGAGACGGTTGCAAATTTTGCCAGGAAAAGACCAGCAGCGTAGCGAAAAAGCGCAGTGTGCTGGTACTCACATGCCGAGACTGCGCAATGTTATGCATTCCAATTAGGAACGGTTCAGATGACCCCAACTTGCGCAGTTGGAAAAATCGCGGTCTGTGAGCATCACTGCATACATGTCAGTAACTCAAATGTTTCACGGAATAATGAGTTCTGCAGCAAGACCGCGGACCCGGTCACGCTGATATAAGTGGAAATGTGACGAAGGTTAGCATAGTTACTGACATAGAAGTGCAGACAACTTTTTGGAGAAAATATTCTGAACATAAAACTAAATCATAAATGTACGAATATGAATATTTGTTAAGTGCAAACTGGATTTTCTCAGTCATGTGTGTATCAGATTATTAACCTCAAATTTCGGACAGTTGATTGTATATTGTGACATTGAAAGGTCGTGGTGGGAGGTGACAAGTTCAAGTAAGTGCGTGTAGGGGAGTTTGAATAGGCGGAAGTTTATTGGTTGAAAATTTAACATTTTGTTGAATTTAAGGAATTAAAAATTAGTTTGTTTTTGTTCTAGAAAATTATTTTTTTATACTACAAATATGTTGATTCAATTTTGGATAACAAAATATCGTTTTGGTCGAAAGTTTAACTATTTGGTTTAAGATTCATATTTCTTGATTGAAAATCCATCTAGTTGATTGAGGACTCAACTAGTTTGTTGAAAATTCGTTCTTTAAGTTTAACTCGGCTGGTTGAAAATTCGTCTTTTAGTAAAAAAAATTCATCCATCATCTTCTTTCATAAGAAGTCGTTTTGGCTTCAACATTCAACTATATTTGTTTTAATTTAAATCTATCTTACCGAAAAATTTGATAATTTCTTTTAAAATACACAGGTTGAAAGTTCAAAAGTTAAAAATTCAACTGTGTTAGAAAAATTTGTCTTTTTGGCTTGAAAAATTGAAATATTTAGTTAAAAGCTTAACTAATTAGTAATTAATGCAACTGTTCGGTTGAAAGTTTATTTTCCTCGGTGAAAAAATTCGTCTTTTTGGGGTTGAAAATGCTACTATTTCATTCAAAATGCAATTTAAATAGCTTCATATTTCATTCAATACTACATTAATTTTATTTCGAAAATGGGAGAAGGGGGAAAACGTTGGTCGTCGACGAAAGGGGGAGGGGGTTGTCCAACATTGGTAACGTAGTGTATGGGCGGACACTTAACTTAATAATAGATAATGGATCGAATTATAAATCCCTGCTAGAATTCAAAAGATATAGATCCTATTTTCTTTAATAACTTTGAATCTTTACGATAGACAGAGATAAAGAAAATGTGTCCCATTCTATCTCTTTGACAATCTAAATGAAAGTCCATCATCTTCAAAACCACCTTTTCTATCTCATCCTAATCCTTTATCTATTCCCGTCAATCTTTGTCTATCTCTCTGTCAATCTAAATTTCGGTCTATCTTTTTCAATATCTTCTTCCCTATCTCATCGTAACATACATCTACTAATGTTCATCTTTTTCTATCTATTTTTATATTTTAATTCACGTCTATCTTTTACAATACCCTCTTCTCTATCTCTCTCAAAACCTTTTTCACAATCTCATCCTAATCTTTGTCTATCAACTTCTACCATTTTCTATCTCTTTATTAATCTTCATTTACGTCTTTTTCAATCATCTCTTCTTTACCTAATTCTATCCTTTATTTATCCACGTCAACCGGTAAGTTCTGCCGCTAGGTGGCTGACGGTAAAAGTAACCAACAAGTGAAATCAGTCTACAGGCCTATAGGTCAAATTATTATTTTTAAAATAAATTCCCTAACTTTTCGATGGACTTCCGAATTTGGCGGGATAGAAAATTTTAAGAGTACACAATTGCGCACGCCATAAAATAGATAAACGAAGATTCAAATTATATTACATAGACAGAATGAAAGTAAAAAAGATAAGGTTAAAAAAGATTGAAACTCATTATAGGTAGATAGACTTAGAAATAACAAATTATAAAGAGTCCTCGATCGCGAAAGGCAGAGAAAGAGATAGAAAATGATTGAGATTGTGGATTGAAAAAAATAGTTGTCCTTTCATATCTTCCAATTTCTATCTTTTTACTTCCAGCAGAGCTGTTATATTTTACAAAAAGCGTTTGAAATATAGTACTCGTAAGAAGAGAAGAATATTAATTACAACTTTTTATTTCGAGGTTTAGCAACTTGTTACTATGCGATTTTCTATCATCAAGTCCTAGGTCGATCAGCCATGTCCCAAGTGTGGAAGATGAAGTGCTTGTCTATTTGCCAAGGTCATTTGGGGTCGCCTACACTCAATCTTCGTGTCGCGGATAATCCGTTGATAATATTATGAGCATCATACTTGTACCTATCGTTGGTAACATAACACGTACGTAATCTAACACAATTCCTCTCTTCTCGTGTATCAAAGGCTGAGAAGACACGAGCTTACAGACATATATCTACCTCTATACATTCTACATTTTAAATTCTGCATCCTACATAATAGTACATTGACTGCTTACATGACAGTTTAGTAATTTGATAGCCTTTGCATAGTGTACATGCAGGGATGAATGAACTCGAAATGGAACTTGCAATTTACAACTTCAAGAGTCTATTAATTAAGAAATTTTACATACTACAATATTTTCTGATTGTCCATATAACTTTAATTTGTTTAGAGATTTGGAATAGTTTAAACTTTAAAAGCTTTTGGTCTAAGCTTCAAAACATTCAAATACAAATTTCGATCTATTTGAAAGGAACGAAATTTCACAGCTTCAGTTATGAAAATGTTCGAACTTAAAAGTGTTGAATTTAAATTTCTATTTACAATTATATTGTTCAAATATTAATATCTACATGTTGCAATTGAAGTGGGGAAAGCTAAACGGAGCTATGTCAAATCATATTGAATTTACAGGAAAAGTAAAGAAGCTTTCTAAAGAAACAATTTACAATCAACTGATTACATTTTTTGTTAATAAGTGGTTAATAACCACTGTGTGAAAAAATACAGTTTCATTGTTCAAAATGAAGCTTTTTTCTGTGAAGATGGCGCTACACGTACATGTAATAAATATAAATAAATAAAAATTAAAGTCGTGTAGTTGCAGTTGGTTCGAATTTTTCATTCGCAGAAAAAACTAAGCGTGAATCCAACACTAAATTCAGGCTAACATTTCCCTGAAACGAAAATTAGACTTAGTAGTGTGAATGATACCATTACACAAGGTATCGTTCCCTCCTTTCTCTCGGACTTGGGGAACAAAACCTCACCCGCTGTCAATTGTTTTTACAGTTTTGCGACAAACACAAGAGACGATGTTTTCGTTCTGGTTTCGCATCATAACTCCGAGCGAGATGGAATCCCGTTTTAAAATTAGATGCAAACAAAAATGATCCCAGAACTTTTACTGTGTGTTAATTTGAACGCGCCTGCAACATCGGACTTTTCGATAGAAAAACAAATTGAACGTTACATCATAGCGGCTTGATTTTTTAAAATTATTACAATTTTTAAATCATAATTACTGATTTTTGGGGGGAAATGGACCCAAAAGTCAAGTCGAAGCGGTATAATGAATTTTCAGTTAACCTAATGTACACTTTTTCGGAACTTCGCCCCTAACTTCAACGCCTTTTATTTTTCAAGCCCCAGCTTCGAATTTTCATAATTTAATCACACTTCAACACATTCCTGCATTCAATTTGTAATTGTGATAATTTCAACGACCCTTTAAATTCTCCAACGATACAAATATTCTATTTATTTTATTAGATTACCTTCGGCATATTAAATCCAATTCTTTACTGTAATACATTTCATATACATTACTGTTTTATTGCCAATATTAAAAAAGGTTTCCTTATATTAACAAGAGAAACAATTTTTTTAAATTTATAAATCGGTATTGCTATTACATCATGAGAGGTCATAGAAGGTTCACCAAAAGGTCATTCGATGTGTCACCAAGAAGCAAACAAACACGTCAGATACAGTGCTGTAGCATTCTCAATATGAACAAAGTTTTTCTCATATAAATAGAATAAAATATTTTTTTAAACTTCGTAAATCGGTACTAGTAGGTTATAAAAGTTTTAACAATAGGTCGATCGATGCATTTTAAGACGCGAAAAAAAATTAGATATCGTACTGTTTTATTTTGAATATCAAACAAGTTTTTCACACACGCGCGCGCGCGCGCTTAAAAGAATTGCACTTTCGAACTCCTGGAGTCGAATTATATCGAAGTATGTCAAAAAATGATATTTAAAAATGAAGGTAATTACAAAACTCACTCTATGAGGAAGCCAAACAAGAAATTTTTGGATATCAATATTATAAAAATTGTAAAATAATTTCAATATAAATAAACCACAATGATGAAAATGCTTTATTGACCGCGATTCCCGGAGAGCAATAAAATGACGTCATATAGTTGATCCAATCATTGCAGGGTGACTAACTTTCTATAATTATTGTGGCAAATATTGAGGCTAAAGACTAACGCAACGCAAGATAATGACTTTATTGCTATTTCTAGTAGAATACAAATTTATAGATAGACAATAAATAAAAAATAATACTTTCTTGACGTAGAAACCCTTCTAGCCTCAATTTCAACTTTATTTAATTGATTCCTAAGAAAAAAATATAAATTCAAAGAACAAAATTAATTGTCTGTGATCCAAGCTTTAAAGAGATGTCATAAAAAGTATCCTGATTTGATGACCGTCATGTAATTTTATTAAACTTTAATTCTTTCTGTTAGAAATGTGAAAAATGTAACGCCATCAATTTTAATTAAAAAATTTACAATATTTAGTTCCAAAATTAATCATTTCAATGCGTGCTGATTCAAACGTCAATATTCTTATATAATTCAAATTGATAAATAGAAGTAAAGATTTTGAAGATAATAATAAAGTTTATAACAATTTGATGTCTGATTTTTGTTTCATGAAAATAATCTTGTACCTAATATAGTTTTATATATTTTGAGGTTTCTGCGACAAATCAATTTTTACTAAGGGGTTCAACGAGTGTTCAGTACGCAAGAAGGGAAGCATGATATGTGCGTGAATGTCCAATAAGTCCAATATGTCCATTGAGTTATAAAAGTCTCCCTAGACACGTGTCACGCCCTGCGACCCCTGTTTTGTATAAACTTGCCAACGCGGTGAGTCAACAGAATTCAATTGGTATAGCAAGATATATTAATATGTTTACGTAAATAATCATAATTATGGCTAATGATTCAAGTGCTCTTCTTGTCTGTGGCAAATAATGTAACTTAATGTGCCGAAAAGACAGTTAGGGGCCATCCATATACCACGTGGACAATTTTTCAACACTTTTTTGACCCCCCCCCCCACCCCCCTCGTGGACAGACGTCAAAATGTCCGGGAGGTCGCGACAATTCCATGGACGTAATTTGAGTACTCACTAAAATTTCAGATTCTTTTGTTTTCATATGTTGTTCATATGTTCATATGTTCATATGTTGTTCGAACCTCGTTGACTGGCTAACAGCTGTTGGTGCATTTTGCAACAATTTATCGTTAAACTTGTCGGAAATTCGAATGAAAAAACGTCATTTTAGTACTCTTCAAACCCACGGGGAATGATTGTTTGGATGTTAAAAACTAACAATAAGTTAGACTGGCAACTCCTTAGTGGTGCCAAAGTTAACTAACAGAGTGTGAAACATGTCAAAAATTTGAGTGAAAAAACGTAAATCTAGTACTCTTGAAACCCATTGGGGATGATTTTTTAGGTGCAAACAACTAGCAAGAAGTTTGACTGACAGCTCCTGAGTGGTGCCAAAGTTGACTGGCAGGCTGTCAAACATGCCAAAATTTCAAGTCACGAAACGTGATTTTAGTACTCTTGAAACCTATCGTTTCGAGCTGTGAATTTGCATAAAAAGTGAGATTTTCGTAGTTTCTTTTTTTATATACATATTATTTTTATAGAAGTATTCTATAGATTAAAATTTTAGTTAATGAATAAGACAAAACTTTCATCCGATTCCTGATTAAAATGTCAGTCAACTTTGGCACTACTCAGGAGCTGCCAGTCAAATTCTTTGTTAGTTTGCACCAAAACAATCATCCTCGATGGGTTTGAAGAGTACTAAAATGATGTTTTATCACTCGAAATTTTGACATGTTTGACAGTTTCCCACTTAACTTTGGCACCACTAAGGAACTAATAGTCAAATTCTTTGTTAGATGTTTGCACTAAAATAATCATCCTCAATGGGTTT